>NW_004567125.1:4836849-4898816 GCF_000260355.1 Condylura cristata | reverse complement strand
TTCATAGAATTAAAAAGAAATTTTAGTTTGGTACGTTTTTTCCTCCTTTCTAGTAAAATCACTGAAGTCTCAGCTCTGCATCTTTGCTAATAATATCTACCTTAAGGGCCACTTGAATATATACCTGACATTTCATAAATTCCTGCCTCCCAATATTGGTAGCAATATATGTATACACATACATATGTATATATATATAGTTTGCATATTTTTAAAGAGCACAGGAAATGCTAGCTCAACTGAGATTATGTGACATGGGCAATACCAATTGAAAATTCAACTACCATTGAGGCTTAAAACTAGATGAGCTAGAAAAAAAAATATTCTCACTCTAATGCCAATGCTCAGTATGGAGCTAAAAAATGAACCACTGGCCAGAGAGAGAAGTTGCAGAGTCCACCGTCACGCTAGTCTGAGGCTCCGTGGATTAATATGCCTGTTTCCACTATAAGATTTCTTACCTTCGGCTGAAATGCTCCTTGTAGTGAACCAAAAGGGCCAGTGGGTGGAATCATAGGGGGGATGCCCGATACTGCAGGAGGATAGGAATGGAAGAGCTGTGGCCAGAGATGGAGAGGGAAAAAAAGATTTTAGTAGGAGGCAAATGATATATTCAAATTCCTTTCCCACAGAAAGACATCAACATTAGCAAGCCAAGTAATCTCAGTTTGATGCTATTAGTCAAGAAGCCATGATGAAATGATCACACAGATGTGCCATGAATGTTTAACTTAAAAAGTTAAAAGTAGTTCAGAATCAATCAGCCAACAAATGATGTCCCAGATGAGGACATCATTAGAAAGGGAGCTTTTCTAATTATTAATTGTTAAATCGGATAGAAGCCCTAAATGGTTGGAGATTTTAATGCATATCAAAAACAGGAGGGGTGCTGAGCCAAATAAGATGCCCAGAAAATTACAAGTTAATTAGAAAAAGAAAAAAAGAAAAAGGAAGAAAAAGCAAGTCTTTATGAGTTCCAGGATTTTATACCATTAAAACTCAATTAGTACTTTTAGATTTTTAATAGTTTGAGGAAATGAGAAAATATTCACAATCCTTGCTTCATTAAGTTGTTCTAGAAGTGGCAGCTCTGAGGAAAATTGAATTGTCTTATCTAAAATGATGACAAGTATTTGTGCAGGGGTAAAATAAAATGGCTTTGCATGTACTATCAAAGGAGATCCCCATGTTATTAGCAGGTAGACAAGCTCTTCAGAGACCATCAGGTCAAGCCCTGCCATGTCAGTCTGATCCCTCAATGAAGGGAGAAGAATGATTCTGAATTAAGAATATGAATTTTCTTGAATCAATAGTTTGTAGAAGACACATGGAGGAAAGAAATATGCAACACTGAAAACATATCCAAACACATCTTTACCTCCTTCTAAAAATGTGACATTGCTAAGATTCTGATGTTCTGGATCCATTTCTTTGATCGAAACACCATAGAGATGGTTAAGTAACGTCCCACCCATACAGTAGCATGGTATGTCAAAAATAGAATAATTATCCAAGCTTTTTGTAATAGTGCATTCATGTTAGCTATTTCTAGGCAATGACTGAAAATCACATTCCACAAGGCTGTCTGCTTTCTGGGCACGTACTCTTCCTGTTGGTCTTTATCTCATTTTGCTCCCTTCAATGATGCAGCAAAGTTTTTCCGACTAATTGATATTGAACTAAATCCACTTAAACAGTGATTGCAAGCCAAGTGCCCTCATTTAAAACTACTTTTAAGTCTAAAATTGTGTTTTAGATACTTGAGTGCATTGCATCTTAATTCCCCTTATAACGTCCTAATCCCCAAAGCAGGGGAGACTAAGCACTTCACGTATTATTGCTATGACTAATAATATGAAATAACTCTCCCACAGTATACGGTATGAAGCAGAGTAATTAAATACCTGCCACACTAAAACACACTAAAATTTCTATTGCTCTGCCTCTAGGTGGGTATTTTTCTTTAATGTTTTCAATAAAAAATTTAAAAAGAAATATTCTCACCATTTTCCTTTTGCTTTAGTCTACTGACCCTCTTAGAATGTTACTGACTATTCCTACCTTGACTGAAAATCTGAAGCATGTTAAGTAATAAAACATAACCTTCCAAAAGTTCAGGCCTCCAGACTTATTCTCCATCTTAGATCTAAGACCCTCCGTGGAACACGCACATGAAAAGGCAATGCCTTTGGTCTTGGGAAATAAATCTGAGTTACTTGTTGTGCTACAGTTTCTTCTAAGAACACTCTTAACTCAGTAAGATGAAGGCAAAGGACAGAAATCTGATGATCATTAAGGATGGTACCATTCATAGGACAGAACCCCAAGCAGAAACCCACAGGGCCACTGGATTTTGCATGTCCATTTAAAAATTACCATGCTATTGAGCAAAATAGCATTGGGACAGTGCTGGGGAGGGCGGGAGGTTGGAGCACTCAAAGCATTATCCTCACTCCGTTCTGGAGAGGCTTTCCTGGAGTTATTTATGAACATCTCTAGAGAATTACTTACTCTAAAAAATGAGTTTCCATTTTTTCTAGTCTTGACTTCTTGGCCACAGTCAGGACTAACATAGTGTCTGCCTATCTGGTTCATGTAGGAATGAATTCATAGGCTTTGTGAGTTTATTAAGGAGCACTTCTATGCAAATGATAACACGATCCAAAAACCAAAGCAAGAATAATTGAGTATGGTGAATCAACACTGCTACAAGCAATTATTAATAGTCCTTTCTGATTTCATTAAAAAATATAAACAAACCACTGCGCAAAGAAACTTGCAAAATTGGAGGTAAAAATGATGCAGTATTCACTCCATAATCAAAATACATGGTTAAGATAGATGTTTAAGGTCTTTGTATAAAAAGAAAACCTGTCAGTCACTGAACATAACTTTTCCAGAATGCACCCTTAAATTGCATAAGACAGATAGTTTTAAAAATTGTAAGTTCAAAAGGAAAGGGGAAAAAAAGCTGATACATTTAAATTTTAAGATAATTTAAGATATTTAAGAGGTAAATATCTCATATTTTCAACAGTAACAAGCTCAGAACTAGCCACCCTAGCCAGACAGGAGGGGACAAAAATCAGATTTTTGATGAGTTCTGAGTCAAAGAGATAGGGGATTTCTATTTGGAAGAAATAACTCAAATTGAATTCCAGGAATTCTGTGTTAAACACGTTGCCTGAAGACTGTAATTTCAGAGACTCCTGAAACTATAATGATTCAAAGGCAGATGCCTCACTTTGCAGGCCAGATGCTGCCTGGCATTCAGGAAGTTTAGCTTTGTTTCAAAAGTCTTACACATGCTGTAATCTTTTGATTTAGAAGAAGATACTGCATCTTTACCAAAAGCAAACGTCACAAAAGCAAGCATCCAAAGTGACGAGGAGCAATGGGCATCTTGCAAAGATGATTACGGAAGGCTGCTAGTCATTGACTGGTCTGTGGCAAGAGCACAAAATGGAAAAGCAGTCACAGTAAATGGTAGCAGGGTAAGAAGACTCACACTGTGCCGGTAGAATGGGTCAACTTTTGTAGGGTATTTGTCAAACTGTAAAGGGATCAAAGCAAAAGCTAGTTACTTAAAGAATCTACATTTCTGTTCACTGCTTCAGCGGAGATAGCCCTACCCAGCTTCTCTGTCATGGTGCTGTTGTCAGACTCTAACCTCAATGTCTAGGAAAACATTCTGAGCTCTTATATCACTCTGACAAGAAATCACCAGAAGTGGAAAGACAAAGTGAGCACCATATGGCGCATTTAGGTTCTGGTCACACAACTGTGCTTTTCTTTATACTCTGTATTTAGAGATGGACTCAAACCAAACATCTAAACCTCAGTTTAGGGAAAAAAGGCAATTATTTAGCTAAATCAGAGAGAAGTGAACATTTGGTCTAACTTATCCAAAGAATTCCCTCAATTTTCATCTTCTCTTTGGCAGAAGAAGTGTACACTCAGCTGTCTTCTGAAATGTATTATGCTCAAATACAGAGCAATTCGGGCTCGGTCTTAGAAGCTTTCTTTAGAGCAGGAAATAGTACTCCCTTCTCTCTTCTAAACACTGTCATCCTCCCTGGTGCCGTACCTCTCCCCCAGTTAGATTGAATTTATTCATGAAACGTCTTACTCAGGCTGGATTAAACTCTTTCAAAGCAATAGGAACTTTTAAAAATCTAACTATGGACACATAGTTCATTCAGAAACAAAGTACAGGTTTTGCTGTAGGGACCTCAAGGTTCAAATCTAATATTCTATATAAAATTAAAAAAAAAACCTTCAAAAATATTTTAAAATAGTTAAGTTGACCAAAATGGGGAGGGAAAGCAGTTTGGTGAAAGAAGGAACTCTCCCTAAAGGCATGAAATTCAAATCTATTCTCAGAAAGTCTGTAGGCATTACCTTCAAATCAAGTATCCCCTAAGTATCAAAAATTAAGAGACTACACAATCTAGTACTCATTGTTTGAGACAAGCTCTAACATGGCAGTACTCGTTACATGCTCAAAGCAGAAGAGAAATTCTAACTGGTTGCTGTGACATGTGCTAGGCCCTATCTGGACAAGAGCCTGTCATGGCCACTGCACCTCTGACCACGGGCTGGTTCTGTCTCTGCAGGCCGCATCGCCCCTGACCACTTGCTGACATAGCCCAGTGTCAGGCTGGGGTGCTGGTTTATGAAACACAGGCTGCCAACATGGCAGGAGTAGGGAAACCATCTGGAGAGCAGGTGGCACCCAGTGAGGTCTGAGTTTCCTGGGGGCTCACTTCCCAACCGTCATCTCTCCTCCTGCCTTCCAGATTCTGTGAGCATTTATTTGTTAGTGACTGGTACTCGGCACGGCACTTTTTATATCGGGTGGCAACTCCTGTGATGCTCAAGCACCAAAATTACCCTTCACAAAGTTAACTGCCAGCACTGGATGGGACCGATTTGAGGACGTCTAAAATTCACCCACCGTATCAGAGTTAACTATCCAGAAAAAGCCTCTATGTTGGGCCTGGACAGTGTGTCTACACAGGGCAAGTTCCCTTCTCTCTAGGCCGAGGAGGCCCCTAAACGGCTACCTCGCCCCATCTACTCTCCTGTGCCCCAACAGCCCAACCCAACCCCACAAGCTGCATAAAAAAAGAGTCGTGCTCTACTTATCCTCACATTTCTGCCTGGGGTACGCACCATGGGAGGTGCTGGCGTCGGCATGATGGCGGTGGGCGGGAGGGCGTGGGGGAACGGCGTGAAGGTGTGCTGGTGCGTGTGCTGGTGCGTGTGCTGGTGCTGGTGCTGGTGCTGGTGGAACTCGGTCCGCAGGTAGGGCGGAGGGCCCAGGGATGCCCCACGGTCAGCACTCTGAGAGGCCAAAAATCGTGTGTTCAGTTCCTGTCGCAGGATGTCTTGCTCTGAAAGAAGAAATGGAGGAGATGACACCTTTTCCAGCCACATCTAGTGCCTTCCGAATAGGACATCCTGAGTACAGATGGACTTGGGGGCCAAGGCACAGGAGCTGAAGCTCTCAGGGAGCATCTGGGCCCCAAGGTGTAAGCGACAGACAACCAGAATAGGAGCCCCAGGCCCAGATGCAAGTGAATTCTTCTGACTGCCCTCTGCCTCTCTGCTTTCAGGGAGAGGTGGTCTCCCAGGGAGGTGCACTGATGGACTCCAGGCAAATGGTCAGAGTCAATTTTCAGCTTTGTGACTGCCAGGTGAATCACCCTGGGTGTGGGAAATTAACCGTCCAAGTCTGTTTCTTCATCTATCATGTGGGAACAACCTTGCCTGCCTTGCGAGTTTGTTTCATGAGGCATTAATATATGTGCATGCATAAGAGCAGGGCCAAGCCAATAACCAAGGTGAGTTGTTGGCGTGGCAGGGCCCTCCTGCTCTCCAAGGGCAGGCGGCTCTCTATGCTGGTAGTGCAACATGGCTCTGGAGAGCCCCAAACCGGAACTCTAGGGTACCAGGTCTGTGGAATAAAGGAGAGGAGAAAAGACCTGAGAGCCAGCATTAAGTTTATCCTTGAACTTGTCAGGTATGTTGTCATGAAAAGTCCATCATCCCCTAAGAGGGGGGAAAAAGATCCAGCTAAAGCAAACCCCTTAAACACAGTGCAACAGAATATCCTGGAGTGAAGCAAACATGGGCCTGGGAAGCTTTGGCCACTCTTGAGAGCCCACGTGACAGGACGTACACACTATGCCCGACTGCCCGCTGGGTGAACTCAGCTGGAAAAGCAAACTGGCTGGCTGTCTTCAGGCCAGGTGTGATCCAGCTGGTTGTGCTGGGCTGGTATGGGTGCTGGGACCCACTTCTGCTGAATCTTATCCCACAAAGAGTTAGAGGGAAAGTGTAAGAATACATATAGTAAGTAAAGAAATCATAAATCCTAGCAACCAGGGACAACACACACAGCTGGGAGACAGGAACACAGGTAAGGCAGGCAGAGTTTCCCTCCTACCTGAGTAGGTGCTCCCCGCCGGGTGTCCGGGGACCTGCAGACTCCCTGATGTCAGTGGTGGTGGAGGAGGCAAAGCAGTGGGAGGGGCAAACATATTGGGGTGATGTGAGTGTGCGGGGGGCTGGAGGGTGGGCGTGAAGCTGTGTAGGGGGCTGTGGTTGGGTAGTGAGAGGGGGAATGGGGAGGCTGAGGGGTGATGGGAGATGTGAGGCGGGGCAGGTTGAGTCTTCGCTGGGGTGCTGCTTCTGCTACTGCTGTTAGAGTAAAACAGAAAAAAAAAAAAAAAGAGGTAAGCAATGCATTTTCTTAACCAACTCTTAGCCACTTAACATCTTTGTTCTCGCCCTGCCCCCGCTGCACACAGCAGCCTCCTCCAGAAATCACCGCTGCTTGAAGCCTTCTGTCACCATCGCAGGCCTAGTAGAACAGAATCTGCTGCTCCAGTGGCTGCACATCTTGGGTTCCAGCAGGCTGATTCTGCTCTCACCGTGGTCCGCTCCTACCTCCATGGCCAGGCTCTCATCTTTGCCCCTAAAAGGCCCTGTGCCTGCCTATCCCGACTAGCCTCATTTCCTGTCAAGTTCTGCAGTTAACAGAATGGAGTAAGAATGATGACCCTGTCTTTCTGCCTCCTCCTCAGTGAAGAGACCCAGAGAAGAAGTGAGACCCCGCCTGCAGGTTCCCTTTCACCCTATGGCCTGGAGCCACAGAAGTGGCCTGGGGGTCAGAAGATGGCCCCTTGGGGGAGGAATTCCCCTTACTTGTCATAGATGAGGGATGGGGGAAGTGTGTGGGGGGGGAAGAGGTCCTGAAACACCTGTCAGTGGGTTGTCACCAGGAAAATAACCAAAGATACAAAGCCCATCAAGATGTGAGGGGGTGGAAGTACAACCACCCACAGCACCCAAGGGTGGGGACCACCTGGCCTTGCACCTGGGCGCCTGTCACTCTTCCTTGTAGGTCTCCACTGTGCTGCTTTTGAAAACTTTTCTTTGTAACCTGGCAAACAAGAGAGTCTGGGTCCTTGGCAGGACTTCTCTCATTCTCTAGTCTAGCTTGCTTCCTCTCCACCTGCCTGGTCCACTCAGGGGAAGTCAATCACAATGAAAGCAACCTCAAACCAGAGCGCTCCGCCCCTAGAGCTGCTGGTGAGGTGACTTCTTCAAAGTGCCTCCTTGACTCCTTAGAAACAGCCTTCTAAGAATCTTCCACAGTCAGTGATCACCACAGTTTCTCAGGTTTCAAGTCCCTGCCACTCAAGAATAGTGGGGCTCGCAGGCACAGTGCCCTCAACTCTGTGTCTTAAGCTTTCTTCTCCTTCCTGCCTTAACTCCTCCAGGGCTGTCTTTAAGGATGCTTTAGTTCTTTAACAATGTCCTGACCACCTAACTCGACCCAACCTCAAGTTGGGTCAAAAACACTCAAGATACCAAGGCTCACCTACAGCCCCTTTCTCTTTCCTTGTCTCCACCTTAAAAACATTTTCCACAAGAAATACAGTGTCTTTCAGAATTCCTTATTGAGTACTACATGCCTGTCCCCGAAATGGCAAAAAGTCAAGCAGAAAAAGAAACAAACCAAGCAGATTGGCTCACCTTAAACTGTTGAGGCTTAAGCTACTGCTGTTGTAAGCAGACAGTGGCTGGGAGAGGCTCTGAGACGAGGGATGGGCCTGCACCGGTGGGAGATTCTGGTGGAGCAGCTGCGTGGGAGACTGTGGCCTGGGTGGCCTCTGCACCTGAGGCTGTGGAGCGGGCTGGAGTTGGGCCTCTGGGGGGCCTTGTGGTGGCTGTGTGCTTGGTCGTGGGGGCTGAGGCGGGGCCTCTGTGCGCTGCACCAAGTCAGGGTCCGGAGAAGGAGCTCGCACTTGGGGTTCCGCCTGGGCCTGAGAAAGCGGCTGGGGGACCTGGGGGCAGGGGTCTTTGAGCACCACAGGCTCAAAGATCGGCTCTTTGCAACAGTCCTGGCTCTTCTCCTGGCTTCTCTCTAGACCCGATATCTTGGGGACAATCGGCCCTGCATCCTGGCTGTCATGTTCGGGTAGTGTGCCTAACTCCGGATCTGCAATGGGGGAGAGCAAAGACAAAACCAGAGCAATGACACGTGAGTGTGAAATGAAGAGAAAGCAATCTCCCAGACCAGATCATGACGTGGCTTACGCCGTGTTCGGCTCCCTGTCCCATCCTCGCCACCCACAGTGTGGGGCACACATACACCATGGGCCTTGCCAGTGCGAGACGCAAGGGATGAGCAGTGGCCCCTCCAGCCGCCCCACCCTGTGGGGAGAAGGGCAATCCAGCCGGAGGAGGGCGCATTCCAGAAGGCAACTTAGGCCACAGCGACTCTGAAAATGAATGTTTTCCTTCATCTTGGCAAAGCCTTTCATGAAGCAAAATTAAGAAACAATAGTCAACAAGCTGATTTTTCCTGTTTTAAACAAATACAGTTCTTGAATATACAAAAGAGAAGTGTTTTCAATAGCAAACGAAGCAAATGTTATTTAACCACACACAGATGTTCCTTTTTGGTCTTGCCTTCTTCCAATTCTATTTTGTCTGATGGGACACAGTTGACATTTAGAGACATAAATTTTTGTTTAGCAAGTGCTATACGTCTGGTCAGAAGTTCAGCCTCCAAATGCTCACCAACTGATCCTAGCAACAGTTGAGACCAGAGGTGCAAATGTGAATCTAAGTCAAATTTACTCTACATGCTAGAAGAGTTCCCCCTAGACCACTCACCCAAACGAGGGGAAAAGGTGGACTGCTTGCTAGGTATACAATTTCAGTAAAACTCATACGCAAGAAGAGAAATGTAGAAAATACACGTTTTTGCATGAGCTTTGTCACCAAAGGTCTAAAGGTCTCAGTGCCCATCCAGTGTAAGAGGTGTTTGACAATCATGTAAGTCAAATTCCAAAATGTCCGCTAGAAGAATGATGGCATTAAACAGAAGGGAATGGCCCTACTTTTGAGTCAGTATTTTTGTGGGAGGGAAAATCACCTGTCCTACATTTTGGTACAAAAAGATCCATTCTTTTCTTTTATGAACACACAGGTCACAAATAGGGTGAGACTAATGACAATATTGTCTAAATGAGGAGTGTGTTCTAGACATTTCAATCAGAACTGCTTTTTGGTGCAACCGTTCTCCTCTGATGTCACTGTACCAAGTGTGAAAAATACCTGGTATTCTCTCTGGTCCTACTAATCTGTATAAATGTTCTCACCTATTTCTTGTCACTTTGCTTCCCTGGAATCTGCAGCAAAGCAATTCATTATTTTCAAGGTTCTTTTGCTAAAACAGATACAACCCGTACCAACATTGGTTGTATACATAAAACAGAGCTTTTGGCTACAATGAAATTTGCAATATTCATGTCTCATGGACACACCTAGGACAATCACAGCAACATGGCAGAAAGAAGAAAAGGAAGATGTCTGCTTATGATAAACAAATTTTTTGAATCCCCCGAAACTTACTTTTTCTTACTAGTGGGCTGAAAAGGAACATCAAAATACTTGATGTAGACAGACCCCTTTCAATTTAAAAAAAAAAAAAAAAAAAAAGGTGCCTAAATCGCCAAGGAAGGAAGACCCTTTATCTGCAGACACCACAACCAGGTGTTCTGGCTCTGCTTCTCTCTCAATGCTTTTTCTATCATTTTTCACAAGTTTTTCCCATAGCAAGCAATTAAACAAGCTCAATGAAAACCATAGGCTCCATACAATAGAGGCTCGTTAAGCTAGGTCTGCGAGAGAAAGCACTAACAATCCAGAAATATGAAATAAAAGAGGTTTTACTCAGCAAGAAGCTCTATGTGTGAAAATAGGAATTCTTCCCACTCTGACAGCTAATTTAGGATCATTATGCTCCACAAAATGGCAGGAACACGTTTTTATCCTCTTGTATTGCTTTGTTCTCTCTGGACTGGAATAGTAAAGAATAAATACAGAAATATTGTCTATCATGTTAAGTTTCAACCAAAGTCATCCTCCAATAATTGAAGTCTTAAACAAGTTTCTCCTTCACATATTAAAGCAAACCTTGTTTTCCAAGGGGGTATCATTTAAATTTACTTCTGCTGGTAAGGAAGCATGTCAAAAATACATAGCTAAGTACTTCCTATGTCTAGCTTAAATCTGTCTCCTTGTTCTTTATTTAATGAATTTGGACAACACAGCCAAGTTTGCAGAAGGCGCTGCAGGTCCTGGGCTCGCTTCCCAAGGCTCTGCATGGCGTTGGTTTTCACCCTAGTCTCCTTTGTTGTGCCCACTGTTTCCGTAAACACAGTTGGAGTACCAAATTGGAGCCACTGTCACCACTGACAGTAGAGGAAGCAGGAAGACAAAAATCTTCCCAGAGTACCCAGCACATCTGTAGGGATAGCTATGAGGAATGACTGAGAAAACCTAAATCCACAGACTTTTGGAGAAGCCCAGAACCCAGAGGCCAGGCCAGCACTTTCAAACTTAAATGTGCACACAGATCACCTGAGGATCGGATGAAAATGCAGATTTCGATTCCACATCTGGGGGGGGGTGTTTGTATTGTGGAGTGGGGGACGCTCCAGAGTCTACCTGAGAATCCCCCAGATGATGCTGAGACACTGACAGACATTCTGTGAGTAGCCGGGATCTCATCCAACCCTCTCCTTCCAGAGGAGGAATAAGCCCAGAGAATTTAAGAAACTTGCTTACCAGGAGATCATTGGCTGTTTAGTAAGTTACAGGCCTTGCTTGGATTTTAGTCCTATCTCTGCCAACACCAAGCCTTTTCTCTAATTTTATACTATGTTGCCTAGTAATAAGCAAAAATCCTCAAACAAAGCAGGTAAAGGTAAATCCAGGATCCAGCAAAAATGTTTAAGTATAGGACCAGAAAAGCCACACAAAGAGTCACTGGAATACTAAACTTCAGCTCACCCTGAAAGCTATCATCAATCCATCAAAGCTCTGCTACTGCAACCGATAAGCAAGGCAGTGACGGGTTTGAAGGCTGGGAAGAACTTTGGGGCTGAAATGGTTTTATGACTCCCCTTTTACACAAATCTCTTGAGGCACAGATTAGACGTCATGCATTTTTGTGGCTAATCGGTAATGCATTTCCTCTTCCTTTCAATTATTCAATAACTGTACCTTCCCAGTTAAGCTTTTCCATCTTGACAGTTAATTTGTTTTACTGCGCTTCTCCAAAATTGGCAAGAACACATCACAAAAAATCTTTTTGTATTGGTCTGTGTGCTTTGAATTTGCCAAAGAATGAAATTTGCTGAGGTTGAAAGACCTAAGAATGTACAAGTTGAAAAGTTGTATTCATTATGTTTTGAGATTCTGCAATCCCAATCTCTTTGGGATTGTACAAATAACACATCATGCTTATAATAAGAAGCATGTAAAATAAAATCACACTGCATACTGTGCAGTGAAAGGGTGAATTACAGCATGTAAATAACTAAATAAACAGAAACAATTTTTTTAAACTTGAGTAGGTCAGACCCAAAAAATTAAATAAAAGTGCAATACAAGTTCTATTTTATTAGTAGAATGTAAATATTACAACTTTTGTGAAGGGCAATTTGGCAACATTTAGTCAATAACAAAAAGAGCTCTCTTGACCTGGTGTATAAGGATTTGGCCCAGAGACAAAACGAAACAAGATCATGGCTTGAACTCCAAGTTTAGAAACAATTCAAATATAACCACTTTTAAATATATTTGGTGAAACTGTGGGGGGCGGGGGAGAAGAAGTACACAGGACTATGGTGATGGCACACGGGTGACTTGGTGGTGGAATCCCATGGGGATTACAATTGAGATGGAAAAAGGCACAAAATGATGTAATAAAATAAACTTGTATTATTAAAAATATATGTATATATTTGGCACATTCATATAACGGAAAAGAGTACAGCTGCAAAAATTAGCGAGAGACCCTGTATTTAATGTATAGTATATGCTAACTTAAGGAGAAAATTATACATTTAAGTTTATTTCTACTTTACATATGTGGAAGCTCTGGAAGAACACCCAGAAAGCACTGACAGTGGTGGGTACTTGTCTGGGTGTGAGATAGTGAAAACTGGACAGAGAGCTGAAGGATGGAGAGATAATTCCACGGTAGATCTACATATATTTATAAATTTTTAAAAATTATGCAATTGTTACCTTTTACATTTTTTTTAAAGATTTATTTATTTATTCATACAGAACTGGGGTACAGGCCAGAGATGTGGAAGGTGAGCGGATTCACCAGGAACAGAGTGGGGAGCAGAACAGGCAGATCAGGAGAGGTCTGCCACGCCATGTGGTCACCTCCGGGGCAGGCGGGGATCAAACTCATGAGGAATTGGCTTAAGTTTCTTAGTGCAGTGCTTTAACCCGCTGCGCCACCAGGGAGGGCCACCTTTTACATTTCTTAAAAGGAAAATAAAACGGGGAATTTGGAAGATGGTATAAACAGTCATGGCGAGTATATTTTATACGAAATGTATATTATGGATAAATGTACAGTAATTAATTTTATGAAAAATATAAATTACTAAAACTGATTATAAAAAACCTGATTGTGAAAGTAAACTTAAAACAGTATTCAATAAACAACCCTCCCACTGTTTAACCCTAAAAGGTGCTTATGTGTTCCACAATGTCAACTAAATTTGAAGAAACAACTCCTGTCATTTAAACTGAAAACCAACAGCAAAGATACAATAAAAGAAGAGGCAAACTATTATTTACAAAAAATGTAACTGCCTAGTTAGAAACACAGACAACCAGCTGAACAAATAATAGAACTAATAAGAGAGCACAGCAAGGTGTCCAAATAAAGGAAACCCACATACGAGTAGCTTTTCTACCAGTGTAGAACATGAAAATAATGTAAAGCTCCCCTTCACAATAACAAAAATCATGTAACACTTGGACCTGTAACTCAGAAATGATTTGGTGGTGGGAATGATGTAGAACTAAACCTAAGAGGAGAAAGTATACCTCGTACAAAAAGGTAGAATGATAGAAAACAGAAATGTATCTCCCAAAATATTTCCTGCCCTTTGGGTTCACTGCTTTTATAACACAAAAAGAAAACAAGTCATGTAAGAAATGCTCCCCCAGGGGGAGTTCTGTACCTCTGAGGGTTGTCTGGTTGACCTAAGGACTGGAGGGAGGCACTGTGAGGGGCAAACCCAGAGAACCTGCACTCACTGTTAAAGTCCACTGGATATATATGGATCTGAAAAACCTAGAATCTAACTCCAGCTTTTAAATACAAAATCATGGTTCTAACAACATGATTCTAACATGGTTCTAACAACAGCAATGCAATCAACGGTTCTAACTTACAGCAATGTAACTGCCGCACTTTCTTATGTCTGATACTTGAACAAAAGCTCATTATGATTTAGGAAAATCATGGCTTCAATATTAAGACTGATCCTGATTCCTGAATTGCCAGGACCCAGATGCCTGCATTTGTGTTTATATACTATTCTACACAATGACTCAAACATCTGACCATTTCATTGTCTCCAATGTACATAAGCTTTTATGTACTTCAAAGCAAAGTGTTATTATAATAACTTTCTACTTATTTCTCTGTCATTAGGACTTTACATTTTAGAATTATGTGTACAGATAGGTATATTAAGTAGGTAATTGTTTCAGAAAGTAAAGAATGAAAGCATGTCATAAATTAGTTTTTATAACACCCAAAGGCACTACTGGGTGTGACGGGTGAGGTTTGATATATTCCAATTTAGTGATGAACTATTATGTCTCCAGACATCAGTAACCACCTCAAAGGGTTGCTGTGGAAATTAATGTGCCATTATTTCATGTTAAATGCTTCCCACAATATATAGCACAAAAATAAATGGTCAATGTTACTAAAACTTTATGTACAAAAATATTTAATGCATGGGAAATATTTACTATTAAAAAATAAAGCACTGTATCACCACAGTCTCAATACTGAATATTACTTGCATAATATGTGTGCACACAGATGTTCACTGTAATCCCATCACTCAGGAATAATAACCATTGAATTTAATTTTTTAAATTATACTTTCTTTTTAACGTTCCAATTTTTCTGTAGGAAATATGCACTATTAATGTAAAGAGCAGCGAAAGGGAGATATATTTTAAAATGAGATCCTTCATGGACAATAACATCTCCACCATCAAAAAAGTTAACTGAAAAAGTGACTGTTCCAAGTCTTTCTAAATTGCCCCTATCCAAATGGGTGGATTTTTTTTTAAACTAAACTCTTCACCCAAAGAAGAGGCAAATATTAGCTTCTAACAAATCAACATAACGTAAGTGTACTTTAGCTTTTCATTGAACTCCTTGACATTTCTAACTGGATTTTACTGGGTGTATGTGGATAAAGTCAAATGGAAAATGAATGCTGATGAAGGAGGAGGTAGCAGAAAAGCTTTTTTACTAGGCTCCTTACATGTCCTTTTGCTTAGATCAAAAGCACTACTGGTTTTTACTCACTACAAGGCTTTAATACAGCAAATCTGAATGCCTCTAAAAACATTAAGACTACGTGAGGCGTGGGCAGCAGGCGATACAGCTATCCCTTCATTCAGCTTTCTTTCTCAATGTCTAATTCATATCACCTAGGAATGAACACCTTCTGCTTAACTTCTCTGCTTTTTTGTCCAAATGACAGCAACCAAGACTTCACCATACAGGACAGAAGATTATGAGAAGATTGTAGGAGTTTAGGAATAAGGAACCCAGACTTGAAAGTGAGAACACAAATAAATCTTGAAATATTCAACAATGAGAACTCTAGAAACCCATCAAATTTCTGTGAATCAATGTACAATTCTTTCAATCTGCAACAATATTCATTGTTTGAAACCTTTCTTTTATCTGTTATTACCTCAAACTGACTTTTCTGTAGCAATGACTGCTAAAATGTATTTTGTATGTAATTAAAGTAAGATTTGTATTATTAAACTAAGAATTTAGCAATGCTTTAAACTTTCAAGGTTTAGATTTTTATTTCTATAATTCTACACTCCAATGTTGTTTCGTAGGGGGAAGAAAAGCCTAGCTTTTCTAAAATACTTCTCTTTATTTTCCTCCCTTCTCTTCAAATCATTAAACAGAGACCAGTTTGTTCCATTAGTAGATTCAATTACTTGAACGAATGGAAGGATGACATTCCGTCTTGCAGCTCTTCTTCTCGGTCACTGAAACTGTACAAATAAATTGAGAAAAACCCACTGTTTGTTCAAGGCAAATTAATTTTCAAACACTGTAAGAGTGGGAGATCAGGGGAATGATGGGTGCTTGGCAAGGCTCAAAGAGATTCCATTTTGTGCTTGTCATTTTGTGTAAACATTAATTACCATCTGGGAAGCTAAGCTCTGGGCTGAAGTCTGTATCACAAACCTCTGAGGGCCTCAAGGGTTCCCAGTAAAAGCAAAACCCTAAATAGCAAAAAATAGCCATTGCATCTGCCAGAACACCAGCCGCCCACGAGGGAAGCCGTGTGGAGACCAGAAGATGAGAGGTTGCCGTTATTAGAGAAGCTAGTGTGGATATCATTTTTGTTCACCAGATTAACCCAAGAGAGTGGGCTACTCTGAAAGGGGTTAAACTTAAAGCAAAATACTATAGTTGTGTGTATTTTTTCAAATTTGCTCCTCTTCAACCTCATGCCAAAATACATCAGACCTTAAGTGTATGTCTTCCAAAAGATTTAAGGCCAAAAATCTGCCTTCAAAGGAGTAGCAACCTAGACTGTGTGCACGGGGGCCACTGCAATGGCTTCACCTACACAATGAGTGCCCTTACAGTTTGTGGAGGCTGCAGACATGCTATTTCTTCAGCAGTCTCTAGCAAGTAAGAGCAAGGAGGAATCATGTTGATGATGGACCAAAATTAGAATGAGAGACTGAAGATCTAGAAGGGGTGGAGCAAGGACATAAAAGATTTTTTGAAACCTGAGGCATTCCAACAAGCATATGAAAAAATGTTTAACATTGTTTGTAATGAGGGAGATGCAAATTAAAACCACAATGAGATACCATCTCACCCCAGTGACAATGGCACATCTTAAAACAACTAGCAACAACAAATGTTGGCGAGGGTGTGGAGAAAAAGGAACTCTCCTGCACTGCTAGCGGGAATGCAAACTAGTACAACCACTATGAAAAACTGTTTGGAGGTTTCTCAAACTGCTAAACATGGAGCTTCCATATGACCCAGCAATCCCACTCCTAGGTATCTACCCAAAAGACACAAAAACACTCATTCAAAAAGACACCTGCACCCCCATGTTTACTGCTGCTTTACGTACAACTGGAAAGACTGGAAACAACCCAAATGCCCAAAAGTAGATGACTGGATTAAAAAGATGTGGTACATAGACACAGTGGAATATTACTCAGCAACCAAAAAAAAAAGAACACATGCCTTTTGCAGCAACATGGATAGAGCTGGAAAAGATCACGCTTAGTGAAATAAGCCAGAAAGGAAAGGAAAAATACTGGATGGTTTCATTCATAGCAGGAGTATAAAGGACCAGGTGAGAAAATAATAATAATGAACAACTATATACCAGAAACACTTTCCAGGGGTGGAATGGGTAATGAGATCAAAAACAGTGGGGAGAGGGAAGTGCACTGGACTATGGTGATGGCACACGGGTGATTTGGTGATGGGAAGCCCAATGGGATTACAACTGAGATGTAAAAAGGCACAAAATTATGTAAAAATAAACTATTATATTATTTTTAAAAACCCTGAGGTATTCAAGTTCATCTATAACCCTCATATTTTTTACTTCATTTGAATAAAAGACTAGTTAGCATCAATTCACATGTCCCACTAGGTCCTAAGAATACGAAGGTGAACAAGAAGCAGCCCTGCTTCCAGGGGTGGCCACTGGGCACGAAGAACACACTCTGGAGAAGGATCTATGCCACTGGCAGTCAGAAAATGTGGGGCTTTGGCTTCAGAGTTGTTATCTGTTTGACTCAGAGATAAGCACAGATCAGAGCCAATGAAGATATCCAATATTTCAGTGATTCCTGCTATCCTGGCCTCAAAGCTCAGGCTAAAATCAGCCAAGTCATGCTCTGGGATGTATGAACTTAACATAAGAAATAAGGTATGAAGAAAGAAATCTCCAATTCCTTCTGTGAACACTAAAAAGTCTCCAAATAGTTTCAAAGAAAGCTTGTGTTTTTGGTTTCAAAAACCTACTCCCACTAATTTTGCTTGCATCCTCCGGACTGTCTCAATCTATAGAACACTTGGCTTCGCTGGACAAATCACCTCTTGCTTGGTTTCCATACCCAGGGCCCCTGCCTCTCATTTCCCAACCCCTCTTTCTGGCTGTTGACAGAGCACCCACATTGTGCCCGATACATGCCACATGCCCAGGCACACCCACCTTTAAAGCAAGGGCATACTCAACACTTACAAGACACTTAGGTGTCTGTCCTTAAGTAGAGCCCAGAGCGAGTGGCAAGGGAAGATTCTACAAGGGCTTTCTAGCAAATGTCAGCATTTGAGCACCAGAGCACCTATTCTGAACAAAAAGCTGATAGGATAGGACTATTTCCATAAGAAAAGTCACAGCATGCCTTTCTTTGAGTGGGAACAACAAGGAGACCCTTTGCTTGTTTTGGAAATTTTCCAAGAGGTAAAACCATGGGATTTAAAAATGAGTTGATAATTTTAGATGTTTAGTTTTTAAAAATATATAATCTTCCTAGTCCCTAATCATCCTATCTTCCTTGTGAAGAACAATCAAGTGAGGATATGAGAGAGAAGAAAAGAATGTCATCTTTCTAATGGCAGCCTCCCTGCAGTATTGTCATCAGTGAGTATAAATGAGGCATCAAAAGCTGTCAGGCTCATAGGCGTGCACAGATCCATTTATAGATCTGATACCTTACCCTCTATTCTGTGGCCTGATGCTAACTTCCACCTCCACTGCCCGAGGGGCTCACATATAGAGCCAGAAGGGGCAATAACCACGAGGCCATCTGATCCTGGTTGCCTTCTAAAGCAGAAATGCTTTGCTGTACCAAGTCCTTATCACTTTGCCTCTTAATTTAACAAGCAAACCTCTTGGATCTGTACCTGTCTGCTGTATCCATGTGTTTATGGACGGTTTAACAGGAAATAAGGTATCTAGCTAACACCATTCACACTCTAAAAGGTTAATGCCTCTTAATGTGACAAGGAACTGATTCTAGGTTAAGTCTGATTCCAAACACTGGGAACTAGACCAGAGGTTTTTTTTTCCTCTTTTTTTTTAATTCTAAACATTATTTTCTCAAGGGTAAAGGTAAAGGCCAATAGCAGCAAAAACCTACTGAAATAGTATCTGTCATCTCCTGCTTTGAACCCTGTGTCACCTTATGGCGGGCATTTGTAGACAATGACTAGACCAGGTTAGTAGAGAGGCTGGGTGGTGTCTATGATTAAGACAGAATTTACATATTCAAATTTATCCCAGGCTTTTCCTCTGCATTCTGGCTCTCCATACAAATCCTCCCCACTCCTAGGTTTCTTCTTAATCCTCTGCCCAGGCCATGAAGCCAGGCTTCTGGATGACAAGCTCTAGCCAACACCTCATTGTCTGGCATGGCTTCAGTCTGCAAGAACATGCATGCTTTCCCCTGTGTCATGCAATAGTCTGGTTCTTTTTCTGTCCTGGAGGGGAGGGGGCAGCAGACAGCAAGGCTTACGGAGTTCTCTGCTCCGAGTACTAAGGACTACTCTGCTCCTGAGTTCACCCTGTGCCAAGAATGCTGAGGAAGGGGTAGTTAATTCCCACAAGTAGTATCTGCAACCCCATCAGTTTTTAGTCAAGCTCACACAGCTGCAGGTTGGTGCATGGTAGAGGAAGAGAAGGTTCCTTCAGAGCATCATCAAATACCCTGAAGGCAATGCTTCAATGTTTTCCAAGGTAACATGGTAAAGCTCTAAGCCCTGCCTGTCCTGCTCCCAACAGGTCATGGTGAGAAGCAGGCCCTGCCTTGGGACACTGCTACCATCTTTTAGCAGTGATGCTGTCAGCAGTCAGACATGCTTGTCTGTACTCCTGAGGACAGATGACAAAACTCCTCCCCAAGTCTGTTCAAACAGCCTGTTAAGGCTCTTGGGACCTGGGTGCTGCCAAGGCCCTCCAATCTGTCTGATGAGCTTGAGTGTGAGCACTGCAGATGCCTCTACAATGAATCCGTGAATACTGCTTCACTTTTCTGATAAGTAGCCAGTGATTCTTTAGTTAATGGAGGAACAGGGAAAGAGGACTTTCATTTTGATAAATATTTCTCCAAGTTCCTTTAAGTAAGTTTTGTCCTTTTGATGCCAAACTTGTTCATTGCCTCGTATTATGATTCCAATGAGTGATCCAAAGTCACTATTGCAAGTGTGGTCCACAGACCAGCATTACCTGGGATCTTGTTAGGAAAGTGAATTTTTAGCCTCCACACCCCTTCACAGGTTCAAATTTGCAAGGCACTGCCCTTGAGCACTGTTGTAGTGTTAAAGAGCTTTAGTAGGCTCCAACACTGAGGGGTGCTATCCACGGAGGTTCCCGATCCTTCCATGTTCCTATCTCCCAAGACCTACTCTTGGAAACAATTACTCTCTTCATGTGGGTTCTCTACCAGCATGCCAAGTTGTTCCGCAGGAATGGTGGGAGGTGGTGGTGTCCTTCAGTACTGCCAGTACTGAACATACTTATGTTAGCCAGCAACAAGGAGTTCTCATTCATGGTGTAACTTCCCATCCTGGCTCCACATACAGTCACTGGATTACTTGTTATATACAACAAGGAACCACAAAGTCTTGCCCCATGGCCCCACGTACAGTCACTGGATTACTTGTTATATACAACAAGGAATCACAAAGTCTTGCCCCAAAGCATAGTCAGGAGCTACCTTCAAAGACTTAACAGTTGTCATAGAGATGAGGAGACACTGTTATTGTGATTGGAATCATGGGTAGGACTGGGATCAAAGGATGTATAATTATAGGAGAAACTTACAGCGTGAAAGAGTCTGGGCTGTCATATAGGGGAACAAGCCAATGTTTTATTTTGTTCTTCACTGGAAGTACTCAAGAGAACTGGCCTAGATGAGATTTCATGACTTCCTAATTAAGGGACTGGTAGCACACTCCTTAAAAGAACATCACTTCTTTATTTTCCTTTAGCTTTAGTCTAAAATATCTCATCTACAGATTAAACAACACTGATTTGCATAAAAATTGATACATAAAAAGCCAACACATTTTAAAAAGTAATAAATTAAGAAAGCCTACACCAAATGATTACAGTTATATTTTTTTATTAGGGGCAGAAATAAATCTCTTACTCCACCTCATCCATGATTTTTACAAAGCTGAAAGGCATTTTTTAAAAGGGGGTGAGGAAAACTATCGTAGTGACTCCTATATTTGAATGGTTTTATCTTCTTAAAAGAACAAGCTTACCGTCTACCAACTCTTTCGGCTTTCACCTTTCAAATCTGAAAGGCTAAACACAGCTTAGCCTCTAGGGGGAAAAAGTGGAAAATTTTAACAATCCCTAGCTAGAGGTGGAGCAAGTTACTGAAACAGGGGTGCAGGCTCAACTTAAAACCATGATCCTGGAAGGGAAATGCTGTGGAGACAGCTAAGTTGAGGCTTGGGGAGTAAGAGTGTCACTCACAATGATTTAAACTCTCCTGCAAACAATTTTATCTGGAGGTGTTTTCAAAGAAGAATAGCAGAAGGTAACTTGGTATTCATGTGTTTCTTCTTCAGCTGCCTGAGGACTACACCAACCTCCTAACTTTACCTCAAAGGTCAGCCCTTCACCCCCAAGCCACCTCTGGCTTCCTCGCTTAGTCACTGAGACCCAGAATCACTCCTTATATTTATCAGTGGCTCATGAATGAAGTACTGCCTTTAGGATGCCATACGGGGCTACCAGGTATTTACTATACACAGTTATTTGTGTTTTAAAGCGCACAGCTAGTCTGAGAGTGGGGGCGCTCTCAAAATATTTGCATTTATTTCCATCCCAAACACAAAGCTTTTCATAGAGAGAGCACTGGATAAATACTCAGTTTCTTTAGTCACATAATGGTCATTCACAAAATCTAAGCAAGTTTCTTTGTCTGCATTTCAAAAGGGGGAAAATCACTATAATGGAAGATACTCAGTAAACAACTACATTATGCCAGAAAAGTCATGTCTCTTTGCAGTCATTTCCAAAATTGGATATTATATTGCAATATAATGATAGTACATAAGACAAGCAAATGTAAAATAATTGGAAGGCATTATGAAATTTAAGGATCCATTGTAAATATATAATAAAACTAATGTTCTAGTATGAATCAAAAGATTCTAATAGTTTTGTTTTTTTTTAAAAAAACAACAAAAGCATATAATGTTAAACGAGGGCACATTTCTTTAGGTATATGTCTGAAGTGGTCTGCAAATTGGATCCAAAGGCTTCTCCAGACTGCGTACAAGTGCACTTTTGTGTGTACTGAAAAGGTAAACAAGAACCTGCAAACACTGGTTGCCCTGGGGAACACTAGGGGAAGTGCTGGAGGGTTTCATTTTTTACCTTCTACAGAATTAAAATTTTCAAGAGAACACTGAGTTTTAATCCAAAAAGGAGATATAACGTCTAAACACCAAGCAATCAATCTTATATACATATTATGAGAAAATCAAAGCAAAAATCTTTTTAAAATGAGCCAAGTAAAATAAAGCCAATACAAACAAAATAGAAATATGACATAGCAATGAAGCCAGGGAACAATGAGCAGGAGGAGGCATGACACTGAATGGTGACAATGTCCAAAGTGTGACGGGGCAAAGGGGGGTTGGGTTTTGCCTTGATAATATAAAACTCTCCGTGAAGAATACACCTGGGAAACACACATCACACACAAACTGTATAAAACACAGCTTTAAAACAGGACTTTTCCAATACAGCAGGAATAAGAGTTAACATCTCAAAAATGGAAGAAAAAAAAAACACCACCAAAACCCTTACAAATTGAGAATTTAATAGTCAAATCATGATTTTCCTAAAGAAATGTATCACTGGAATGGAACTTGAAGGAGATGATTAACAGATAGCAAGACAGGATATGCCCTAGCAACTCAAGAACACTCAGCAGGGTAATCCTGAAAGACACTCTTTTGTCCTTGTTCTTTCACCTGACCATAAGCACAGCTTACATCTGAGCTCTTGATCTGTCAGAGGTAAACGCTCCTCCTGCCAGAGAAAATCACCACTCTAAAGACTGCCAAGTGATGATTCACACCCCTAACCCAGGCACTTCAACTGAACAAAGACACAAAGAAATCATCAGAGCCTAAATGACAGGGTCTTCAAGTTCCCCTTGATGTCTGCAATATGTCACTTCTTTCTTCAGCTCATCTACTGAATCCAACCGTACAATCAAGGGTCCCACTGCGCAGGGCGCAGGCACCAAGCAGCCGCGGGCCTTATAGTCAGAAGCCATACTTGGCTAACTGAATTTCAACGTGCCTGTTCCTCAAATTTCCTCCTTGTTCAGGCGCCAGGGAATCGTAAGGCAGAACCGAAACCCATTCTGAAGTCCTGACCTTAAAGACAAGAGGAAGTATCACATGAAGAGCAACATTTAAAAAAAAAAGTGTTTGCCCATAAGCTCTTAGGTTTCCAAAGGCCACCACCCAGAGCTGCACTCTTATACCTCACCATGGACAAATGGCAACATATTTGTTAATTGCTGACAATGGTTCTATCTCTCAGTATCCTGAATTACTCAGGTCTCAACAGCAACACTTAGAGGACAAATGACTCCAATTGAAAATTAGTATATTCCAAATGCTAGGCCTATAATTGAAATATCTCCTTAGTAAACATAAAAACTGTCTCCCAGTGACTTTCTGGGTTGTTCAAAACAAGTAAGAACAACTTGAAAATGATCTGCAAACATTAGGCGCATAAAATATATTATTTTATTTCTTTTACAAAAAGGTGGTTTATCATTATTACATTATGACTTCCTGTTCTCTTGAAATGCCACCCAAGTTCTTTGTTACACCCAGACCAGTGGGTCCTGAGCACAGTAGGTCCTAAGACTAGGGACTTGGCACAAAGCTGAACATCAGACACAACTTTCAAATCAGTCAGTGTTGGGACTGAGGTAACAGATGTCGACAAAATCAAACCCATCAACTTGAAAAGACAGCATGACCTGCCTAGAGGTGCTGAAACCTTAAGCCTTTGAAAAACACCAAGCCACAACCAGGTATGTTTTTCCCCTCAAAATCTTTGATCAATTCACATCAAATGCTTACATCTTTTTAGGGTATATACATGTATAAAAAAAACAATTTCTGTCTTCCTTAACAAAGACATGTAGTTATACAGCTTGGAGTCTGAACAAGAAGCACTTTGGTAATTCTGGGTAATACCAAATTTTATAAAGAAACAAAAATAAAATAATTGGAAGTCTATTACAAATAGAAACTAGAATGGTTCAGCTCAATAAACATACGCAGAAGCTGAATATAAGTTCAGTTTAGATTCCCCTCTAAATGAACATAACTTGATCTCTCTTATGATATACTTTTGAAAGGTAAACATATAACACGTGAAAAATAAACTAGCTTCAAATTTTGGCTCTGCCAGACTCACCAAATGACTTTTAGTAAATCGTTTTACCTCTTAGAACTGTCTTCATTCAAATCAGAAAGAAGGTTGGGCCCCTCCTGATTTCTGGGGATCCTTTTGGTTCCAGAAAGAGTCTATAATTATACTGGCACATTAGTCTGTTTTCCGTTAAGGCTATCATTAGATCACAGACATGTAAATGATGAGAGGAAAAACTTATTTAGACCCTGGAATGGCAAAATGCAGGTCTCTCCTCTGTGCTATTTCCAAAGAAACCATCTCTTAAATAGACACTAACTGTAAGGCAAGCCACGCAAGCTCTAGCTTTCAGATTTTAGAGAAATCTGCTGAATATAACAAGGGACCAGACTTGCAAAATATTCTTTTGGCTGGAGGGAAAATGGCTAGGTGAGCCAACTCTCTCTAACATTTATTTTACTCTTAGTAAAAATAATCTAGTCTTTAAGACTATGAGTTTCTAGTGAGCAGGTATCATAACATATGTCTTTCTATTCTCAGTGTCTGGAATACTTTAAGAACACAAAGATGCTTTATGGATGAAGTGAGTTAGAGAATGAAAAAATGAACCGCTGTAACTTGTTTTGAAAATGTGAATTTGTTCCAATGCCAATGTTCTGTGTGCTTATGTGCAAGTCTCTGTGCAAGAAACACTGGGTGAATGCAAAGAACTGTATCCAGGTGATTCAAGTCCACAAGAAGACAAAATAGCGACCTACTAAAAACTCCTTGCTTCACCTGGTGCATTCCAAGTCCTTCCCACCCACATCTGGTACCACAACTCTCTCTGTGATTTCAGAAAACTTTTCTTCCACCTCTTCAAACTCACAAACTGCAATCCTTCCAAGATCCACTTCACAAGCTAACGTCAGGCCTTCTTAAAGGTAGACTGCATATTTATTGTAGTACTTAGGGATTTCTTAACTGTGTAAAACTAAGTTACTGATTTTGTAATTTTAGTCTGTTCATGATGATATTCAAGTCAGTCCAGGAGAAATTTTCTAGTGGACTACATAAAGGCATCCAGGTAGTATCCCCTTCAGTGTACTTAGCAATGCCCTTATCAACATGAGAACCAGAGAGAGAGCAAATATTTTTGACTCATTCACTCATCAAAAATGTATCCAGACCTTCCCTGATGGAGCAAGGCATTAAAGTGCAACACTATGAAGGTAGCCGCAGTTGCTTCAGTTCAATCTCATGGTGTAGTAGACCTCTCCTGTCTCACCCGCTGCTCCCCTCAGCAGTGTACTTCATCAGTCTGCCTGTTCTGCTCCCCACTCTGTCTATGGTGAGTGTTCTCACAACCTCTGCACCTCTGGCCTGTACCCCAGTTCCGTATGCATAAATAAATAAATTTTTTTTAAATGTATCAAATTCTTATTATGAACTAAGTGTTGGAGAGAGAAGAGAAAGATGATGAGATATGATTACTATCCTAGCGGAACTTATAACTGAATAAGAGACACAAATAATTATAATGCAATGTAGTTAAAGGCTCTAATAAAAGTATCACAAAGTCCTCTGAAATCTCAAAGGAAGGAAGGACTAACTCTCAATGACAGAAATATAAATCCCCAAAGCTTAACAAACTGAAATGGTGGGTTAAAAAAAAAAGTAACTATAATAGCGCCAATTGTTAAGTATGTACTTAAAGCCTTCAGGACTCTTTAAAACCTACTGTGACTAAACCTGGCCTATTCTTTCTTTGACTTGAAAACAGTTGGTATTTGCATTTACTTTGCAGTAAGCTCAAATCAGTCAAAAGCAATTCTAATGTGAGTTTTGGCTGTCTTAATAAAAATGTATCGCTGAGAAAAGGGGGATGAGACGCACTGATTAAAGCACATCCTGAAAATCAGGTTCTGCAAGCCCTTCTCTAAAGGGGATGTACATAAGCTGGAACAAATTCAAAGAATGATGAACAGACTGGAAGCCATGTCTCTGTGGTAGCAGTTGCTGGCAGGCAGAGAACACTGCTGTCTTCTGCCGTTTGAAGGGCTGTCTTTGGAAGAGGACAGAGACTTGTATTACATGGCCCCAAGGGGAACGGACTCCAGCACAACATAAACACGACTTTTCTGACAATTAGCTGCCCAAGGTAGAACAGAGCTCCTGGAACACCCTCAGGGGTGTTCAAGCAGAGGCTTTGGGGCTATTTGGCAAAGAAGCTACAGACAGATTTATACTTCGGACAAACGGCTGAATCAAGACCAACTTTCTGATCTTCCTCCACATAAAACGTGCCACGATTCTAGTTGCTAAAAATTAGTTCTGTGACTTTGGCCACATCAATTCGTCTCTATCTCCTAACTGAAATAAAGCTGACACTCTTCTGGTCTTCTAACCTATAAAAAATCTATGCTATTTACAGGGAAAGTAAAAAGCACAGGAAGGAGGCTGGGCACAGCACCTACAAGTAATCAGTTACCTCACAGCTATACAATGCTCCCACCCACTGAGGACTTTCCAGCATCCTTTACTCCTTGCAACATGGTCTCTCGGAGCTTGGTAATGACAGAGGGGAAGAGAGATCTCAGGCCTTGCATTACATAAGGGAAGCTGTTGTCTGGCGGAGCCAGGCAGGCACTCCTATGAAGAAAGGGACTGTCCTGAAAGTAAAATTCACGTATGTCAGAAATGAGTAGCTGATAAAAACTGAGCCAGATGTGTTTCTGAACTGAAATATTTTTCTGGTACAAGCACCAAATCCCCTCCTCTCCATGGCTAGCATAGACTGGAGGCAATGACCAAGGGTCAGTTCAGGGAATTTTTCCAGGGGGTGTAAAAAGACATCCAGGGATTGCCCTCAACTTATCAATGAACATTTTTGCTAACAAGAATTTCAGGGAGTCATTTTTTTTTTCTTTTTTCACCCACGGTGACATAGGAAAAGTCTTGTCTAGATCACCACAGAGGCAGAGAGCAAATTCCCAATATGTGGGAGTATGGACTCTTCTCTGTCATACGCCATATGCCATCATCATGTGGGAAAGATTTAACCTCATTAATTTCATTCTATTTGAACAAGTATATCCCACATGAAATGCCAGTATTCGCCCTTCCCAATATTGAAATGTGACTGGAAGCTATAAACACAGTAGGCCCTCTGCCCCCATCCCTCGCTCCCCAACTCTCATTTCCAGTGCTCCAGGGATAGTCCTGGGACCTCACACTGTGCATCCAAGATCCCACAAGCCAGCATCAATTGCAGCAACTCTGGCTGAGGCAGAGCAGCTTATCATAGTTCTCAACATCCTTGCCACACACTTAACAGCCAACCAAGTATTTTAAAGTAACTTTCAAGAGGTCCGCCCAGTTTCCCACCTTCTTTGGCCCAACACACAACCTGACATACCTATGTATGTCATATATCCAAAAACGTAAAGAAAAGGGAACTGCAGCAAGTGCCAAGAAGGAAAACACGCGAGTTACTCTGAGTACATCTATGGAGTCCTTTCTTCTGCTCAAGTGCACCCGCTTTTCTGAAGGATCAAAACCATCTTATGAGTCAAGAGATTCTAGCACCAGGGGCAGAAGCAGTGAAAACAGCTTTGGTTCCCTCCCACTTCTTCTTTGCTCTCATTTTCAAGGCTAGAATTGCCACTCAACCCCTGTGCACACCTAAGACTTCACTTTCCAGCTCCAGGGAAAGTTTGCAGAAGGCCCCTTTGCATTTAGGAGTCTAAGGACCAACCCGGCACATTTTTTAATCTCAGTTTTCAGTGTCCAGACTTCTCTGACCAAAAGTCAGTTTAAGGACATCTTCAGTAGAAGCCTTCAAACAGGGATTTTTGTTAATCCCCACTGCCTAAATGTCAAAATCTAATTAATGGGAATGTTAAAATGTGTCTTTATTGCTAACTGCCTGCAATATAATAACCTGTCTACATTACAATAATTTATGGCTGATCATAACGTTGATAAAGTGGGCAATGACTTCTGTCCACTTTCAAGGTTATATCTGAGGCCCCAGGGGTCTGAAAACAGATAAGGGTACTTCCTCATCACCCCTGTCCCACACTACAAATAACACAGCAAGCTGGATTGCAAAAACAGATTTCTTCTGATCTGAAACCAGTAACATGAGGTTCTGATTCCATTTTGATAGGAAGGATATCTATTTACCTTACAATGTTACCAGCAGAAGCATCACTGGAGAGGTCTGATTTTCCAGGTTTGTTTTGCAACCAGGTACTTAAACCACACCACAATACTGGACAGGTCCACACCAGGACAGCTCTGCTTTAAGGCTGAGCATGTGCAAATGCAACTAGAATACTCCAGTGGGGTCTTCAGCCAGCATGGAGCACCCAAGTTTGCCTACTTTTACTCTGTTTAGCTCCACACTCTTTCTACTTATCACAGGTAGCCACTAGATAGGTGCTGAAGAGGAGGAAAATAATTTGTGAGCAGTTGAGAGTAAAACTTTTGCTTAATGGGAAGATTGCAACGAACAATTAAGAGCCCTCCTCTTTGTTGATATAGTTGAAATGACTGAAAGAGGGCTTGTGGGTGCCCATGATTTACAAGGATGATGAGGGGTGAGAAGGTGGGGCGCTGGGGAACATGGGGCATATTTATGGGGCATATTCTACTGCACAATCAATCTAGGTTATGTCTAAACCTTTAAACAGTCAGAGATGTACTTTGTGGAAACAATCTTATCCAAAGTATATGAAATGGGAAATACAGCTCTGATAAGCTGGCTTTAGGAATGTCATGAACAGGACCCACATTTCCCACTCCCTTTCCAGTTAAGTCTTTCCCCACCCTGTGCTCTGTTTACCATGGACAGTCTTTCAAACAATGACCCCATTAATCAGAATAAATCCTTCCTCAAATCATGCCTTATCAGACTAACTAGCAACTATGCACTAAAGTGCTGGCCTGACATTTTAAAAACATAAAAAAGCATATAGATCCCAAATATGCTTTTCTTTACACAAATATTCTGACTACATCACTAATTTTGGAAAACTGAAAAAAAAAATATCTGTTTATCCCCCAAACCCTAAAATGGCCAGCAATAAAAGTACACCTGTTATTTCAGCTTTTTCTTCAGTTCATATTTTATATCATTTAGTACTCTATTATCCCATGCTAATACCTACTTTTCATAATGACCATTCTTAAAGAATGATATATACAACATATAAATTTCTTATTGTTTTTTAATATATATTTAATTTTCTATTTCACTAAAATTTATTTTATATGGTGTGGTGTGAAGTGAAAGTCTAACCAGCTGTTAGTTCATCTTTCTTCCCATTTCCTTTTGATTTATTAAGACTATTTTATTGTACTCACAAATACAACAGAAGTAAGTGCTCTGGTCCTTGACAGATTTTTTTCAAAGCCCAAACTCGATTTGCCCTGCCCCACTGTCAAATAATGATTCTGATTGTAACTAACCTAAAATGCTGGTTAGTTTAGATAAACTTTAATATTTAGCCTCCTAGGGGGAATAGAACCAAAACTGGGTTGGGAAGAGAGCAAAGCACTATAGTGATGGCACATGGAAGAACTGGTGGTGGGAAGTCCATGGGGATTACAACTGAGGTGGAAAAATGTAAAAAGAAAAAAGAATGACGTAATATATATATGTATAAAACAACGAAAATAATATCTAGCCTCTTAATTCAAGAACTTGACTTGACTTTTCTTAATTCTTATTCTCTCAAAGTTTTGTAGTCCTCTTTGTCTAGGTCAGATAAATCTTTCTTAATGTGAATGAAATGGGCCTGTCTGCTTTGTTCTATTTTCCCTTCTTAACAAGCTTCTGATAACATGTTATCTACCCCACTTCCAAGTTCTCTACTGTCCAACAAAAAGCACCACAGTAAAACCAACATAAGCTTCAGTTCCTGGGACAATGACGGAAGAGACAGACCTCAAGGTGGGGAATGAAGAAGGCAGGTCTTCGCACACAACATCAGCTTGATTCAGAAGCAAACTCGACATACAGCCCAGTGTCATTCCTTTCAAAACCACCAAGAGCACTCCACAGAAGATCAGTGCCATGAACCCAACCTTAGCCCTGGAAGTCACATCGCTCCCTGATCTTCATCACCCATCCAAATGCTCTCCTCTGGTGATGTGCCCATCTGCTATCGTTTCCAGCAAGGGGGTACAGAAAAGAAGTTCTGAGCAAACCAAATCAATGTGCCATGACCTACATCCTTTCAAAAGTCAATGTCATTTTGTTCCAGTTTCTTCACTTTACAAAGATCCAAATAAGGCAAAGGAAAAAATGAATCAACTCTCCTAGGCTGCTACTTCTGGTGGGTTCTATTTCAGCTGTACTTTGACAAGTCGAAGTCCTCCTCTCTTAGAGAGCAGGCCACTTGCCCTAGGAATTAGCTGTATTCTTCTACCTGAGGGATTGACTGGAGACATTTTTTTCCTTCACTAGATTTATATATTATCTTGACCTTGGAGTGAAAACTTATAATTGCCTTCCTCACCAGCTGGAAGTATCGAACACTTCTTCCTTAACCTTCAAGAGTGCTACAATGAATTCAAGTTTAGGTAATTATTAAGCATTAAAGCGGCTCTTCTTATGTCTCATAATAACCTCTTTAATAAGTCATGCCTCCATTTTTAAAAGAGTCAGAGATAATGAATAATAAACAGACTTTAAGAATCTTGGAAAGGCAATAAAATGACTTAAGAAGATATACAACAGTTCAAATATGAAATAGGGGACTCTTCTATTTATTATCTGGCTTTATTTTCTATTCTTGGAAACTAACTCATTGAGTGGCCCGATATGGGAAACATTATTTACAGTGAGCAGGAAAGATGAGTACTACACTACCATACCCTGCTGAGTGTTGACACCCCAACACGCCAACATAATTCTGACCTAGCCACATTCTGGGACAGTTCAATCTAATGTTCGGGGCAGAGAGAGAGAGGTAGTTCTTAATTTCCATACTGACACTTTCCAGGGTTGCCCTGAGGTCTAAAGGGGCCAGCATAACATGAAGCTCAGCACACACACTGAGCATTCAGGTAACATCAGAAAGGAAGCAACACCTATGCTCTCGGCTCAGTCTATGTTCTTGAGTTTCAAAGGGATTTTGAGAAATAAGAGGCAGCTTATCCTAAGGCTTTAGTGTCCCTTCCATTCAAAATATAAAATGGTATGGTAATAGTGACAATATTAACAAAGTATCTAAAAAATGACTTGGGATCATGGGCTAAAGATAATGTAGGGAAATATCAGTAACTGCACCATCTAGCTGGGAGGCAGGTGCTGGTAAGGGTGAGTGCGGAAGAGGACACCGTAATCACTATACAACATGCTTCACTGCTTTGCATGTTTGAAAACTTCCACGGAAAATGACTGGGAGAATGATCTAGATGGCTGGTATTCTCAGTGCTTACAGAACTCACCAGGTTTTCTTAGTTTCAGGGAGTACTGCAACTATGCCACAGAAACCACATGCCACAGTAGTCTGTATTGTATTCATAGCAAACCCTTCCATCCCTATGGCAGGGATGGTATAAACTGTGACTAATAAAGGCAGCAGTTTCACGTTTCCCAGAGTCCTGGGCAGCACACCATCTAAGATACCCGCAAGATGCTATTACCTCTGCAGAGTCTCCTCCACACTTCCCTTGCAGAATTAAATGTTGAGGAGGCTAACCTTTTTATATGCTTCTCTGTTGTCTCAGATCATTAAAATTCTAGGGTATAAATGTTTATTATTCTTGAATGGTGCATAAACCAATTCCTACCAAATCTGCAGTACTGAGTTCTAATTAACAAAGTGATTAGGTTGTGCAGCCCTGTGGAAATGGCAGAAGATGGGAAGCTGGAGTAGCCAGGTATGAGGCCTGCCTCCACTGCTGCTTGAGATGTGCTTAGGGTGAGGCAGTCCCTCTTAGTGGTTTTCTGGGAGACAAAATGGCGCTCATAGGAGCCAGTGAAATGAAGGGTTTGCTATGAATACAATACAGACTACTGTATGAAGATTTAATAATAATTAGAAACAAAATGTACTTAAGAATCTACATGCACAATATATTGAAGTAGGATCACTAACTGACTTCAAATCATTTTGTACTTGTTTTCAAAAACAGTGTATGCTTTTTTTCTCTATCATCCCAACAAAAGTACTAGAATGTAGAGAGTCTGGCACCTGCTGGTGTATAATAGAATGGAAGGGATGGTAGGGACTGTCTAAGCTGCCTCATCAGGAAAAAGACTAGGTGGGTTATATGAAAGGCGGGGGGTGGGGGGTCCAGGACAAGTCAAAGGGTATCAGAAAGAGTTTTTATATTGTGATAGCCCCCCCTCCTTCAATCTCACGCTCAGCCAATCTGTCAGAGCAGATGCCCAGAGTAGATGGGCAGGGTCTGGGCAGAAAGCTCTGCTGGAATATATAAAGGACAATTACAACAACTATTACAATAATGAAGTGACCAATAACCCGATTAAAAATGGTCAAAGGATTTGAAAGCCTTTTCTCCAAGAAGAAATGCATCAAGATGCTTAGCATCATTAGCCGTCAGGGAAATACATGTCAAATGACGATAACACATGCTTGCGAGAAGGTGAAGAAACTGGAAACCTTCAAACACTGCTGGTGGGAACACACCAGGGTGTAAGTCACTCTGGGAAACAATCCAGCAGCTCTGCAAGGGCTAAAATTAGTTGTCACATGACCAGAACCCAAAAATCCCTTTCCTAGGCACAGATCTGAAACCTTATGTCTATAGACCTTACATATGGCTATTCACAATGGCACTCTTCACAGTGGCCAAGAGACACAACCTAAGTGTTCACTGACTGATGAATCCATATACAAAACAGGGCCTATCTGTACAGTGAAATATTACCTGGCTATGAAAATGAACTACTGATACATGCTACAACATAAATGAACCTAAAAAACGTGCTAAATGAAAGAACTCAGTCACAAAGACCAAGGGCTATACATACAATTCCATTTATATAAAGTCCAAAAGAGAGCAATCTATACAGACAATAAGTAAGTCATTGCTCTAGGACTGAGGAGGATGGGAAAATTGGGGGGGGGAAATTGGGTTTCCTTGGGGGATAATGAAAATATTCTAAAATTGATTGTGATAACTGCCTAATCACAAGTATAGTAAGAATCACTAGCTTGTTCCGTTTGAAGGGGTAAAATCTATGATACATGAACTCTATCTGTCTTATTACTGGTTATCGTTTAATAATGGGCCGAGAGGGATCTGACCAACAGTTAAGAGGTAACTAAAAGTTCACAGCATTGGGCTCCCACAGTTTATGTGATCACAATGACTTCTCAACATCCTATGCTGACCTGTAAAGGAAGACAGGACCTGAGGCTGGACATCTATCTACCCATTTCTGAGGTTTTTAGAGTCTCAGGAATGTGAAATAAACTTCCCAGCTTCTTTATTTTTATAGCATGGAAATAAAAATTCAACAATTCAACAAGTGAAGACTGCCCAAAAAGTTTTAAGGACTGAAGCTGTGGATTCACTGAAGAGTAAGAAGCGCACAAAAGCCCTGAGGGATCTTGAAGCTTCTCAGGATTGATGAAAAGGAAAACTAAGTATGTTGAATGCTAAGTTCTCTAATAGAAAATGGAAGTCCCACTGGGGATTAGTTGGCATTGTAAAGTGCAGAACAAGCTGAGGAGGTTCATGGTGGTGGGAGAATGGGAATCTGACATGGAGCGACTCCTGGCCAGGAAGGAGACCAAGCGTGGAGAAGTGGAGGGGCAGAGAAGGAAGACACTGAGGCATGTCAGCCAGCAATGGAGGCTGTCACCAAAAGGCTAGGATCTCCATGCACCTCAGAGCTATGATATAAAGGCTCTTGAAAGCGCCTGGAGATCAAGAAACAGATGGAAGGTGCAGCCATCATTTTTTTTCTCTATTCTGTAAATTCCTGTTCTCATGTGCAGAGCAGGCCTTAGAATCACAACAATAGAAAGTGGTTCCTCCCAGCTGCTAAGCCTGCCCTGAGGTGGTGTGCTTGGGTTTCCCTTTCATGAGAGCCCTCTGGAAGAAAAAGCAGTTCAGGGAGTAAGTGGTGGAGATGAGAAACTTCTTTTAATCAGGGCATTGTTGGAGTAACAATCTGTGGAGGAAGAACTGAAAGCATCAGTCAGGAATGTAAAATGTTTTGGTACTCCTTATTTGGAACACAAACACACATACGTGAAATGTCAAGTTCTGTTGTCTGGTAAAATTATCAGTTAGGAAACCTGTGAGAGGCATAACTTGTACAGAGCTGCTTCTAGCAAGACTTTGGAATTTCAAGGAAGGTCAGTCTGCATGAACTCAATCACACCCTCTGAGACCTCATGTGGGTCTTTCGATCCAGTTTTTTAACGAGATGATGCTACGATACAAAAACCATAGTAACTCTGCACTTTAAAATCAGGATGGGCTGAGGGTTCAATCTTAACTTTAGCCAGCAGAAAACATTTTAAGACCATTAAGTCCCTTGAAAAATCTCAGACAGACTAAATCCAAAAGTATGGAAAACATCACAAAGGAAACAAATTTTTAAACAAATGTCAGCCATCATTCAAATCATGTGGGTCATTCTGGACAAGTGCCACTTGTGACATGAATTAATTATGGGATTAAAAGTATCTTCAAAATGTGAGTTTATTTTTAAAACTCAGTATATTTTGTTTTGACTTTCTTACAGACCACATTCTGATTACTAATCTTCTTTTAAAATTTTGCCTGAAAATAAAGTCATGCAAAATATTAGTCATCTACTTCTGAATTTGTTTAAGGAAGAAATCAAGAAAAACATGTGCTAATCTTCTCTTACGGATGAACTGAGCATGAGAGATTAAATCAAGAGCAAAATAAATAGGCTGGAACCCATATGTCCTCATTTCCCAGTCAGTCCCTCCCCATTAAACCAAGCTGTCTTTCTTCAGAGAACCTTAGTCTGGTTCAGTCTTAGTCTGGTTCAAGGGGCAAGTTTCCCACAGGGTAAACAAATAAAAGCACTGCATTTTTTAACTTTTCGCAGTATATACTATTAATAATTTGATTTCCTTTTTTTTTAATCACTAGCTACCATCTCTGGAAGAAATTACTGCTTTTAGATGTTTGCCTTTCTCAAGTTACAGTTTACAAAGTGACAGACTCATCTTACCAGTCAAACTCTGCAAACTGTACAGAATCACGCCAGACACTCCTAGGCAGTTCTGCACAACAAAGCCCATGTGGAGCCTGACTGATTTCATGCTGTCACTGACATGGAAGACAAACCCAGGTGTAGGATTTTAACTTGTTAGGTCAGGTTTGATATTTAATGCTAACTTGTCTTATAAAACCAAGACACATATTAGAGGATAAGTCAGATGACTAAGACAGTTCTTTTATCTTGAGGCCTTAACTGTTAATCTCTGAAACTTAAGTCTTACAAACAGCTTGTGATAAATAGGCTTCTGGGGCTCTAACATGCATGCTGTGGTCCCTTTCTCTTGTGTGGACAGATAACTGAATACACACTTGGGTTCAATTACTGGACCTTGGTATAAAGGAACAGGTTCCTGCATGCTGGCCAAAAGGGAATTGTCTACTCCATTCAGAATGGGGAAAGCTCCCTTTGTATTACCACAAGGCGGGGTGGAAATCCATTCTCCTCTTGGCCACAACACAGGTTAGGTTAAGAGAACGCTGAGCAACCACACTAATGGATGAGTTACAATGTTCCTCAGCAATCACAAACACTAACAAAAATTTGTTCAGAAGTCCTAACTGAAAGGACATCTGCAAAGACATAAAGCTGGCCTGGAGAACTGGAAACTGAAGTTCACTATGCTACCTTAAGCCCCTAGAAATTTTTTTTCTTTAAGATTTATTCATTTATACATACAGAACTGGGGCACAGGCCAGAGGTGCAGGGATGGTAAGAGGATTCACCAGAGACAGAGTGGAGAGCAGCAGGCGGGACAGGAGAGGATTGATTGCACACCATGTGGGTGACCTCTGGGGCAGGGGACAGAAGTGACACTAAAGCTACTATGCTAGCTTGCAGTGCTGCGTCCCAACCGATTGCATCATCAGGAGGGCCCCCCACCTTGGAATTTACCTGCTCAAAGACTATAAAAGCTGAGAGGAAAGGGAATGAGGAACAGGGAACTGACTTTTAGATACTTTAAAATAAAATAACCCAGCATGTTATCCTTAACACCTGCTTCTCAAAAGAACAAAAGCACAAGATCCATGCTCAATACAGGTCACTCGAGTTCCAGAAGATGCCACTGTGTTTAAGTCTCTGTGACTTGACAATATATCCTCTAAACTGGGGGGATTAAAGAGTCTTGGGGTGCTCCAACAGCTTACTGCTGGACAGGGCCTCTGGATTCTTATGCTTAAGATTTTATCTCCTCAAAATTTCTGGGATACAGTTTGTTATCAAAGGTCCCATTTTATGGTGAAATTTTTGCTCACTGGGTTTGTGTTTTTGTCTCTGTTTATTTTCTTCTTGCTGTTAGAACATTAAGCCACATAAATTTAACAGTGCCAACATCAGATGATAGTTTGATAGGGAATGTCAACACTTAAAAACTAAGTGTATGTGTTGGAATATTTAAAGGTTAGTCAGTGCATTTCCTTGTAATAACTCACTAATTCTAATAATGGGAAATTAGTTGATAGCATAATATTTTTAAAAGAAATGCCAAGGCCCTCCCTGGTGGCGCAGCGGGTTAAAGCACAGCACTGAGAATCTAAAGCCACTTCCGCATGAGTTCAATTCCCGCCTGCCCCAGAGGTGACCACATGGTATGGCAGACCTCTCCTGACCCGCCCGCTGCTCCCCTCAGCAGTGTACTTTGTCGATCTGCCTGTTCTGTTCCCCACTCTGTCTCTGGTGAAGCCTCTCACCGCCCCTGAGCCTCTGGCCTGTACCCCAGTTCTGTATGCACAAGTAAATCTTAAAAAAAAAAAAAAGAAATGCCAATTTTCATTCAAATATATTTGTAGTAAGTATGACACCAAAGTATACCTTAAAAGGGTTTCTTTAGGAGAAAACAAACAAGGACTTGTAAAAAAATATCAACTGTCTCTATGCAACACCTCCCAATACACTGAGAATTAGCATTTCCTAAGTGTTAAATAAATATCCTCCATTGCCTTTCCATTCTTTTTTTTATAACGTGAAAAAAAAGTCAAATTTATACCCTAGAATTGAACACGATAAATCTTGACTCCTAATAAAAATCCTGGTCATTCCCCTTACTCTCCCACAGAGACTTTACTTAAGCCTGAGTAGAATTAAGAATAGCACTATCTATGTTTATTAACTTGGCTGTTTATTTATGTCTAATAGGGGCAACAAGTTCACTTCCAAGCTTTCAAATTCTCTGCCTGAACTAAAGTATATCAAACCCACAGGAGAACTGTAAGTCTTAGCAGAACTCAGAAAATTCTTAAGTCAGAGACATCAAACCCTACCAGTAACAGATTTAGGGCTCTCATGAAATGTCATGCTCTATCATTCCTCATGTATGTTTGCTAAATGGAAATCCTTAGGCAGCTACATAAAAATGCATCTGGTGTTGGCAGTGGTCACAGAACGTGATGGGGACGAGGAATCACTCCCAAATCTCATTCATTCTTTTGGCATAATTTTCTTAAATGGTTGCCCTTATTAAAAAGGATTAAGGGCCTACCACTATAATTTTCATTCTACCCAAGGCATCTTTTTAAAGTGGGGTGTGATAGTCATTGCCAATGGAATGTTCCAAGCTGATGACATTTCAAACAGGCTTTCAAGGTGGTGACAATGGACCTTCCCCCTATGTTCAGCAAGGGCATTCCCAAGATTTGCCCTCAAGAAAAAGGGTAAACCATTTTCCCGGCTGAATTTAATTTGAGTTAAGTCATTTATCTGTCTTACTAAAGCTTCTTGCTCTTTCTCAGAAAAAACAACAACAACAACAACTATAAATCAGTTGAGTAAACAAAGCATAAAATGTGATGCAATATGTTGCATCTCTACCATATTTCATTTAAAAACCATATATTCTCTCCACTATCAACCTTGTATTGTAATGTTTTTGAAACAAAGTATATCTTACAATCAGCATAACAGTTTAACAAGCTATTTCTCACCTTTATCTTCTTAAAAACTAGTATTAAGCCAGCAGTGCACGTCGCAATAGAGACAGTAAATTGTTTAATGCATGGGATTGTTGAAAATGATCCATCTAGATTAAATCCTATCAACCCAGTCTTAGTAATATGCCACTTTAGCACCTAACAAATAAGGAATTACAGCATGGAAATGAAACTATTCTTCCAAAAATTGACGGATGTTTTACTTATCATGGTGCCTTGCTTTTTTGTTAAGCTTACCATATACAGAAAATCCAGTTATGTTATTAGTTTTCTAGCCCCAAAGGGTTATAAATCAAATACGATATCAAATCACTGATAAGCACATATGAAAATTGCTAAAACAAATCCAAGATATATGCCCTCCAGAATCAAAGGTACATCTCCCTTTATTAGAGAAGCAGTATAAATTTAAAAAGTCTATAAACAAAATATTAGTTTCAGGAGTACCTAGTCTTTATTTTTGAATTTTATTTCGTAAGAAATGGCTCCAAACACATCAATTTTACATGCAGTCAATGATCTGTAAACTAAAACTCAAATGTGCAAGAGAAATTTCTTTTTACTGAAGATATACATAAAAGTGGGGCTATGTGAATATTTTTCTCTAGAATTCAGAAAGGTAAATTAAAACACAGTTTCTCTGGAGAGAAATGAAGTCCTTTATTTCTTTTAAATTTCCCAAGGCACTTTGTGCAGAAAGTTTAAACAGCCGACACTTAAATGCCTGCTGACTGTCTAAAGGGAAGCGTTCCTTCAACAGAGTGGTTGGGAGTGTGGTTTCTGGGCCTTCCTGCCAGACCTAGGTGTATCCTTTGCCATTTCCTGGCTCTGGTCCCTTAGACTCTCTGTTTCCAAGTGCCTTTGGAGGTTTAACAACAAATCCGTAAATTCTCCCCTTTTTGGGGGTGGGTTGTGAGGGCAGCTACTTGGCTGTAGAACCATGAATGAGCACAAAGGTGCTGCTGTGTACTTTCAACATTCAGCCCAACAGGGCACTTGTGTGAACTAAAGAATCTTCAAGAGTTCCAAAAAGAAAATGTCCTTGTTAACATGTACTAAAGGCAGATTAGGGAAAAGTGCCTTATGGTTACCCAAGGAATCAGACTTTCTCAACTCCTAGCTCCAACTCCCTCTTTGGGGCATTCTACTTCTAATTCTGATAATGAACCAAGCTACTGGTTTTAATTAATATTCAATTTATTTTAGAGCAAATTAAATTTGAATAATAAACAGAAATGAGAACTTCATAAAACATGTCTGTTCACTGGGTCTACAGATAAAAATGAGACAAAATATTTAAGGATCTGACATTTCAAAGTCTCCCCTAAAATTCACAAAAGTTTGAATCTAAAATGCACAAACATATTAAAGGTTTTATTCAAAATTTGAAAGGAATACCATTTTCTGGTGTTCATCAAGGCAATACATATACAAAAAATTTTTAAAAATCTGTCTGAAGAATAATGTTTCAGGGACATCATGGTGATTTAAATTTAATGGGATACCCACTCCCACCCGTAAGGGTACCTGAGCCCCACTTCCCTTATCAATTAACCTGTCAGCTTGATAGTCAAGTCTAATTAGTTAAATCCTTCTTTAATGAAAAGATTATGCCTTAAGCGGTGTGCCAAGTTCCAGGGCTGCTGGAGATTACAAACTAATCTTTGCAAAAAAATAAAAATAAAAAGTGTGTGTGTGGGGGGGGGAAGGTCCCTTAATTTACAATGGAATCCAAGCTCCAAAAGCTCATCTAACGAAATTGCAATTATTTATATTATATAACAATGAACCTGCCACACACAAGTGTCCAAGCCCTTCACCTCTTCATAGAGTAACTGTGTACATTACATTTGACCTCTTCCCAAAGCAGCCACTTCCAAGGACACAAAAGAAATAGCTAAGTAACTGGACTCATCAGTTAAAGCAGTATGGAAGCAGACAGAAATGAGAAACTTTTTAGATTAAAAAGTAATTGGGTAACCAGTTTACATAGTGAGTAGCAAATAAAAAGTAATTGGGGAACAAGTTTACAAGTAATTGGGTAACAAGTTACATAGTAACATAGTGACAATGTCTTATCACTATGAAGAAACTAATAATGTAGGATATCTGACAAGACAACCAGTCTGGACACATCAAAAAGTTGACGTTATTTAAAAAATGCTTTAAAGGTGTTTGTGTGGAGGGTGGGGGTAGAAATGAAATGTGAAATTCACTTTGACAGATTAAAGACAAATATCAACCAAATGAATGACCCTGATTTCAAACACTCTGATTTTAGATCCTGGATCCAAAAAGGGAAAGTCCACTCTGTAAACACACACACACTCTCACACACACACACTTGTAAATAATCAAGGAAAGTTCAACATTAACCAACATTAACTTTTTTCTTAGGTGTAATAGTGGTGTTGAGGTTACATAGGAAAATGCTGATGAATACTGAAGGACTCTGATACCTTTAATTTTGAAATAGCTTGAAGAAATAAAGACAAAAAGCAAATGTAGCACATTGTTATGAAGAATTCATAGGCAGAGTATATAGGTTTTCACTGTGTTCTTGTTTCATTTTTTTTTTCCTGTAGTTTTACAACATTATAGCTCGGGGGGGGGGGGGAAATGGAAGAAAACTTTAAAGATTAAAAAGAAAGTCATGGGACACTGGACTCTGAGTAGACATCTGACTACCCCATGAGGTATCTGCTTCTGAGGACAAAGCCATGTCCATTTCATTGTTCGCTTTCCCTAGCACCAATGCCTGGCAGAGCAGGTACTCAGAGAGCTGACTAGTGGACAGATGAACACATGAATAAAGCTCTGGCTTTGCCTTTGGCAAGTTCACATTCTGAGTCACTGCAAAGCATTGTTAATGCCAGTCTTGCAGAGTCCTTGTCTGCAGAGAGAAGACACATCAATGCCAGTTGGCATATATTTGGCATTCAACAAACAGAACTGTCATCATAATGTTTAATTACTCAATGGTTTAAAAATCCCTGACACTGAGAAGTATAGGTGTTTTGGTTTTCAACTGAAATTGTCCAAATTAATGGATGTGGTGAGACCAGAAAGTTCTGACAACCATTGCCCTGTGCTTCCCTTGTACGCGAGTGTCACCGCAAAAGCACTTCCTTACTAATCTCTATCACAGACTCTGGCTTCTGAGGCTGTGAGCCATTTCTTCACAGCATCATCATCATCATCTAACATGGGACATCCCTTCTAACCCGAGAAATGTGAGCCTGAACTGACTTCCCTTCAAGGAAAAGTCCTCTACAGCAGATTATGCTTAGTAAAGTAGAACAATGAGTTGTGGCAGCGACCAGTGTGGATTTGAAACCATCTTAAAAGAATTCCTCAGACAATGAAAGCCAGTTGCAATTCTCACATAGCTAATGAATGTGAGCTGCAGAGAGATAGGAAGAAGGGACTCCTAATGGAAGAAGGCTGGTGGCGAGTGAGGAGAAGGGCAGGACCTTCCCATAAGGAAACAAGGTTAAGAAGTGTGTGTTTAAAAAAAAAGGATAATAAAAAGATCTTCCCAGTCACCTTCCAGTCAGCTTCAGCAAGGCACTAGGGAGGGTAAACCCCTCTGGAAGCGCTCTCAGCAGCTATTCTCCCTCGCCCTACATAATTCCCAGTAGACTGGCCCAAACTTGTGACTTTGAGGCCCAGCGAGAATGGCTTGATGTTCACACCCTGACAGTATTCCCAGAGGCAGTGGAGTACTACCCACTTCCTAAAACTCGTAGTCTTGTGGATATTAACAGCAAACAAAAGAAGATTAAAGGCTTCAGTAAACTTCCCTGACAGTCTGGTGTATTAAAAAAAATAATAAAAAAACAAGAAACTCTGGCCTGCCGCTAGTAAATTCAATGGAATACTAGTTCCAATTTTGGCAGGAAAGTCTTTCAGACTGCGTCACACAGTGGCAGGCTAGGAAAAGCAAGAGAAGAGCAGAAAGGGGGCATCCTGTGAGAGACTAAGGAGAAGGACCAATCTCTTTCAAAGGAGAGGCCTATATTCTTACAAGAAAAAGTGCCAATTTCCAAGGTAAGACCAAGAAACTAACAGCTTCTTATCTGGTCACCAAGCTAACTCTAACTCTTAAGTAATACCTCCAGGGATGAAAAAAATGTCAAGTAGGAAATACTGTAAGTTGATGTTACTTAAAAAATAAAGAGTGAAGGAAGGAGGAAGACACTCCAGCAGAGAAAACCCTATAAAGTCTCCTATGTGGGGTGTAACTGGTTTTTCCATTTGTTTTTAAAATTTATTTTAAAGAATAACAGTGATCAGTTGGATAATCCTTGCTCTCCCTAATTTAGGTCCCACTGGCTATCTGAGAAAAGGATTATGTATTTCATTACAATTAAGGGGCCCTTCATAGTTATGAAACCCTAAGCAAATACCTAAAAGTGGCTACCCTTGTTTCTGTTGCATGTTCCTTTTAACTTGATAGACAATTAGAAAACTGCTTCTACCTCAGTAGATACAGGATTGCCTGACCTCTGGGGACTGAGACAGTGAGAAGTAAGGATAAAATATTTGGGTAAATTGCTCAGCCTGTTTCCTCCTAGTCAAATGCTATTATAACACTCTCTACCACATTAATCCACATAAAGTGATTAGAACAAAGCCCAGCACTATCTTGAGTCGATTAAGGCACTTGAACAAGCTGTGAAGGAATCATCATCGCTAGGGTGATCATATACCCTAGGTGCAGAGTCCAGAGCTGGTCTGTTGCCCCAGAGTAACTATTAGCAACAGTTTGTCTCACTTTCTAACCTGAACAATAAAATATAGTTCCCTTAATTATCACTGAAAAGACATGTAAGTGCAAGAGATTTTATAGGCAAGAGGTAGGGATAAGAAAAATAGCAGGTTTTTAGTTAAATTCCTTAGGAAGCAGGACTAGATCTATTGTTTGCATTTTAGTTGCTGCTGTCACTGTTTTTTAAAACTAAGGAAAATTTTAAGAGACAAGCAAATAAAAAGCCAATAGAAAAGGAAAGACTTGGGTTGGGGGCCTCTCAGGTGGCCCCCAGCACTATGAAGCTATTACTGCCACTGCAGTTAAAGCTCCATCCCCAGCCAGGGAGCTGACCCACATGGCGCGGCAGACTGCTCCTGCCTCACCCTGAACTCCTCACAGTAGTGGATTTCAGTCAGTCCACCTGTATTGTTCCCCATTCTATGTCTCTGGTGAATCCTCTCACCTCCCCCGACCCCTGCAAAATGGCCTCACCCCAGCCCTTGTATGCACAAATAAATAAATCGTGAAGAAAAGGAAAGGCCTGTTGAACTAGGATGAGCAGACAACCCCAGAAAGGAAGGCAAAGACCTAGCTCCTTGTTCTAAGTCTGTTCTTTCACAGTGAGCTCGCTTCTCCTCCAAGGCTACTGATGTCTTGAGGCTGGGGTTGGGGGGCTGTGCAGAGTGGCTCAAGGAGCTGAGAAGCAGCAGCTAAGGTAGGAGTGGACTCAGGGCAAATACTGCACTGACCCCGCCAGGAAGTCAGGAAGGCCCGCGGGCAGCAGCGGTGGCCCAGATGCTCTCAGCATTTCAGCTCCGGTTGCAGAGCACAAAAGTACAGACTCAGCTCAATTCTGTTTTTCTTTCTGAACACTCCGGGCTCAGGGGCAGAAACAGAGGAAATGAGATGAGTGGATTATCACACTGTGGCTGGCAGTAGGCAACTGGGTGTAACAGGATGGTGGTGTCAGTGCTGGTGTGGAGACTTTGAAAATGATGACACTTCAGGGTTCTTATGCCTCTGAGGAGCATTTCAGCGGGTTCCTCTGCCCAGAAAGGCATCCTTGCTCATGAAGCTGACTGCCACACTGAGCCAGAGGGGAATGGGCTAGGGGAGATTTTAAGTTCTACAAGGAAGAATGTTCCATGGGAAATGGCTGATTAGTAGGGATTTCCAGCACTTTTGTCACCAGAAAATTCCCAGTAGGTTGTGATGACCAATATTATAAAGGACAAACAGTAAAGGCTTAACTAGGGGAGGTGCCCTGTCCTTAGGAAACCCATTTTCTCTCTGCCACACAGAAATGCACCCACTGCCAAAATGAACTGACAAGTTCTAAACAAACAAAACTTTTTTTCTCATCAAATCTCCAATCCTAACTGCCATTCCATCCCATCGGCAGTCCTTCACGGCTTTTCCAGATTAATTTTTTATTAGTCAACAATATAACTTCCCAATTCTATAATCTATGGAACCTTCTTCTGTGGAAAGTTAAGTTTCTACTAAGTCTTCGGTAACTTAGCAGACTAATACATGTGCCATGTGTTGAAAGGAGTCTTTCTGCTGTCTCATTTCCCCAGGCTAGACAGGCCACACAGGCCCGTGTAGTCAAAATTCCCCCACAAATACACTACAAAAATTTCAGCAGAATGAGAACATGTGCTGTTAACATGAGGTATTTTTAAATGTACCTAGCCACAGGGCCACTCTCCAGACCAGGTAGGCAAGGTAGAAAGAGGAGGTTGAAAGGCCAGGAGGCGGGGACACTTACCAGTCACAGGACAGTTTTCTCACACATTAAGTAATATCTCTTTGGCAGGGTTACTGTTTGAATTAAACAAAGCAGCATAAGACAATCCCTGGCACACTGCAGGCTCTCAATAAATGTGGGCAGTTTCCCACTCTTTTCCTGTTAGGTTCAGATTATCCAATAATGCCAAATGAGCTGATTACATCAAGAGTCAGCCTTTCCTTGCGTTTTAAAAACAAGTCACTTACACTCTCAATTATAACCTAAATCTCAAGGTCTGAAATAACTTTTAGGACATTTGAATTCACTTAGATTCAGCAAATAGAAACTGAGCACCCACACAATTTGGTCAATGTGGAGAGGTCAGTGTGGGGGAAGATGGGAGCAGAATTCAGAGAAGGGAAAACAGTCACATCACAATCTAATGGAGAGACAGGATGCAGAGCCTGTTAAAATCTCAGAAAGGGAAGAGGGCTTTCTGGAGGCTGCAGCAATGAGCAAAGATGTGCAGGGCAGGAGAGACTTCACATTTTATAAATTAGGCAGAGTAAGAGATAAGCAAGAAAAAGTAATAAATTAATTATAACAATACAGTATAATAAAAATCTGTAGGAATGTACTTTTTCTTAAAATATCGTAATGTATTTTTTTTTTTATTTTCAGACCCCAGGTAACTGAAACCACAGAAAGAACACTACTTTATGTGTGGTTATACTCATTGTTATTATTCTCTTTCAGACAGCATTCTAATTCTTAGACAGTTTGTTCCTTTCATTGATAAAAGGTAAGTCATTGATAACACTGAAAATGGGTTAGATCTGTTGTGAGAAAAATGCAAACAGAGAAGAGTATGGCCATATTAATAAACTTAGTAGGACACCAACATCTTGTTCTAATTCTGGCAATGAAAGGAAAAGAATGAAGCATTTGTCTTGCTTTTCCTTGGATTATATTTGCAGGAACCAACAAGCCTAGTTGATGTGGGAAAGCTCTCTTCTCTGGATTTTGAAATTCTCCAGAATTTCAGCCAATAAATACAGAGGGATGGCAGAAAAGTCACCCTTTTACCACTACTAATGAAACACAGAAGCAGGCAAGGTTGTTCAGTGGATAAAAACATTAGAGAAAGGCTGACAGCAAACTGGACAACGCAGGTGTCAGGCTGGCATCGTCTGAAGTTACTGAGTACCCCTGGCTTCCCTAAAACTGGGATATATCCATACATGGTGGGTACCCAGATGCAAGGAACAAGTAGCTCCCTGTAATGTCTATGGAGACTGCACACTGCAGAGTCTAACCTGAACTGAGCCAAAGTTCTAGGGCTAACTCCCATTTATAAGAAATATAAGGGACAAAGGAATAAACTAAATGATGCCTCAAGGGTTTCCAGAATGTGGGACTGTCTGTAGAACAGCTGACCTGGTTTCTGCAACAAGTCACTGAGTTGAAAAGAATGGGAGACCAGGGAATAGGGTGGCTATCTCTAGATTAAGTAACAAGTGATCCTAGTTTGTATTCTAATAGGAACCTATCATATAAAATGATCCTGTGAGACAATCACAAAGAATTATAGACAGGAAGTACATGATTAGAAGGAATTACTGTATGTTTTGTTTAGTCTGTAAGTAGGGTATGGTTACAGAAGAAATTATATTTTCTCTAGCTGTGTATTAAACATGTAGGAGTGAAATGATATGATATGTGACAAGCGCTTTCAAATACTTTAGCAATAAAGAGAAAAGGTTAACTGTCCCTTATCCTAAAAACAATGATGGTAAAATCTTTATGAACATGAACCTAGATAATGGACATTATCTATTAATGTGTGTGTTCTCTTTCAAAAAACCCATCTGATACAGATGTATGACAACAATGACTTTGCTGTCATACATGAACTCTATTTCACATGTGAAGAGATGCTTCCCATGAGTATGAACTTAAGCTTGATCAGGAATGTTGGGGAAGACGTTTTAATTTAGACAGCTTCCACACATTTGAATCTCAAAATGTGCACCCAAGATCAGAAGCATCAGTGTCATCTAGTTACATGCTAGAAAAGCAAGTTCATGCACCTCACCCAAAACCCAGAACTAGGGGTGGCAGTGGGGGGGGGGGAGGGAGAGTATCCCAACACAGTCTTCACAAGTCCTTTAGATATATCTGAAGAACTTGAATACACCTCTTCTTGGGAGATGCCTGCTCTTGAAAGACATCTAAAAAGCTTTAATATTTAGGTGACTTGCTGAAACTTCTTAGGTTATCACATTTGGGAGGAGGGCAACTAAACAGATATAATTTTATAATCTTAAAACTTAATATCTCATTTGAAAGGGAAAATATTTACAAGATTGCTGTCCAATTTTCTACCATCCTGGATAATGTAATTTAAGAAGGAATTTCAGAGTATTTTATTTATAAATAGCTATTGATAATCACAGCACACTTGCCCAGTACATGTGTGTTGTATGTTATGATGACCCTTCATACAGATGGCAAGAGGGCATTTGTGATGCAGCTTCTGCCAAGCAAGAACAAGATAGAGCAGTCTGTCTTTGAGAAGCAGTTAAGTGAGTTGGCTTGGCAAGTTGTAATATGACACTGCCCCAAGGTCTTGGTTCCAAACCCCATTTATACCAGATAACTTCACTTTTTAGTGTCTGCTAGTTGCCCAATGGAGCAGGAGGCCTATTCACAAGGCTAGAGAGCGCCGGGATGGGAAATCCACCAGGAGAACTAAGCACAAAGGTAGGCCCGCGGAGTCACTTTCAACAGACTGCATAAATAAATAAAAGGCTTTCCCAACAATGAACAGACTTACCTTGTCTCAGTAAGAACATGCATTTTATAGACTAATTTTGTGGCTTATCTAGGCATTTACAAACCTCCCACAGTGGAAATGCCCTGGCATCTAGTGGTGGCCTGCATCAGAATCCCCTGGAAGGCCTGTTCAAAAGAGTCCAGTGGGCCAAACCCCACCCCCAGTTTCAGTCTGCAGAATATGCATAACCATCAACCACTGAGAGGATGCTCACATTGCTGGTCTGAGTATCACATGTTTCACAAATGTTAGTGGACCTGAATTCCACCTGATCCATTCCTTTGAATAGAAAAACAAGAAGATGAGGGGGAAAGCAGAGTCAAACTGCCAACTTTCTTTAAGCATGCAGGCTGGGGCATGGGACTGGCAGCGTGGCCTTGGCACTACCAGAAAGTCGACACTGGACTTATCAGGAATGCAGCCCTTCCTGATGAGTTCTAAAGGTGTGTTTGTGCATGTGTGGGTGTTGGCATGCATGTGTGCGTGGGAAGGTCAGGCTTTGCCACAAATGCAAATGGTCACCCATACTTGAGACTCCTCTCTCCACAGCCTTACTTGCCCACCAAATATGGCCGCCTGCCTGTCTCCCGTCCTCGCATTCCAGTATGTCAGTTGTTCACCTGTATGGAAATGACAGCTGCTTGTCATGGTCTACATGAGAGGCCTTACTTACAGCAGTAACTAGCATGCCATTTCCAAAGCTGTCATTCTCTGGTGTCAGCACAACCCACTGTTCAAAGATTTGCTCTGACACGAACCAGGCAGCGTCGTGACTATTATTGTTGGGGACTCCTCTGTGCTCCGACACCTATGGCAGCTGCTCGGCACCCAGGGTTTGTTTCACCCAATTATTTGTTTGTCACTTGGAAGCCCAGGATGTCGAGCAGGTATTGTGGAGGTATTTTTGGCCTGATGCACAGGCAGAAAGCATAATGAGGCCCTCAGGTGAAGGTCTATTTTGTCAGTTAGGTGCTAGGATGATGTACAGCCAGAAGCCTGAGTAGCAATTAGGATATTTGAATAAGATAAGATACCTGGCAGGATGCTGAGAAGGCTCAGAAAGTCTTAACTTTTAAAACGCCAAAAAACCCTTCGAGTAGGCAGTTTTCAAGTTTGTGCAGGAGCCTGACACAGAATAAGAGGTGTACAAGCCATGGCTTCTTAGGAGGGCCCGGAGAGGGAAATAGATCTAACTGGGTACCAGTCTGACCTGAAGTGTGCTCTGGTGGGGGGGGGGGGGTAAGGCCCCAGCTAGGAGGGGTGATGGGTCATTTGGGGGGCAAACAGCAGCTACCCATGGGAGGTGAGGCTACAGTGGAAAAGAGAGTCAGCTTCAACCAGCCACTCCCAAGCTGCCTGTTCAAGTCAGGAGTGCCTGCTTCCCATGGGAGGAGAAATCAAATTAATCTGCTATCTAACATCTTGGGAAGAGGCCCCTATCTATACACGGCAATATAGTCCCTATAAGCAACTGCAAAGGAACAAAATCACAAAATTTAGTTGAGAATCTAATATTCAGCCATGGAACATAGCAGCAGTGCTCCTTCTATAAATCCAGGAATTTGTTTCTAAGATTCTCAATGTCTCATCAGGGACATTCTTCCCTTCTACAGTTATCAATCTCAGAAAGTCAGGGAGACAGTATGGACAAACAGAATTTTCCTGAAGAACATAGGACTGATTTGCTAACAGTGAAATTACTCCAGCTCCTCCTTAAGTCTATTCCCAACTTCAGTTGGTGCGGCCTCTTGGGGAACGCCAAGAGTTTAATGTATTATTTCTTTTTCTTTGCTCTAAAGCAAACTTTCCCCTAGCAGGTATGAAGGCTGTGAATATAGCTAAAATTTAGCAAGCAGCAAGCGTAATATTAAAAGAATGAAGTTGATATCATCAGTGCCTTCTAGGAAAAGAAATGTAGGAAGTAAGATTGCTTCAGTCAAGAAGGCCTAGATTAACTTTTGAAGAAGCAGAGCTCTGATGAATTGCTTGGTTTATGAGTCCGCTGACAGCTTAAGATGGATGGCAAGATGGTGACATTCCCTCGATTATCTAGAATGGTCCAGTCAAGCCTCATTTCAATCCACTTTGGTAAAATGAGTCTCTCCATTGAAAAATAAGTTGCTCCTGGATGCTCAAAGGCAGGGTCTTGCTCAGTGTACCTAACCCTTGCCTCACCCTCACCTAACCCCCAGGCATCCCAGGCTAGGAAACAGCCAGTCATCCCACTAGGGAAGTCAGTCACTGAGGAAACAGCAACTAAGCTCTTTATGCAGTGGGATTTTATAAACACTAAGCAGATAAAAAAATTCTTGTCATACCACTCAAGACAGACCTGCAGAGGAGAACTTTTAATTGTTCTTATGCTGGAAGTGAATAACTAATAGCTAGTTATCAAACTGTACCAAGCTCTCTCTTCCTCCCCTTGTCTCTAAGCCTCAAGTTCCTCTTCTAAGGTCTTTCTTACAGAGAATAAAGAGGAGAGGTCTAAACAGTCCCATTCTAACTCACAAATTCAGGACTGAAGTCAAAGCCTTGGGGTTACCAAATACCAAATGCTCACCATACTTTAACAGCTGTCTGGAACTGAAGGAATACTGTATGTTAAGGCCACCTCAAGCTTCAGGCTCTGAAAGGGCCTAGGTCACTCCAAAACCAACTTTTGTTTGTAGAAGGGATCGTAGAGTACATCCAATTCTTTCACATTACTGATTACAAAACCAAGTCTACTGGAATGACTTATTTTAGGTTACAAGTGGCCCAGCTCACAAGGATGTGGAGAAAAAGGAACAGTCTTACATTGATTGCTGGTGGAATGCAAACTGGTCCAGCCATTAGAGAAAGCTGTGTAGAAGATGTTCACACTATTAAAAATGGATTTACCACATGATCCAGCAATTCTACTCCTAGGAATCTATCCAAAGGACATAAAAACATTAATTTGAAAGGACACCTGTACACCTATGTTTATTGCAGCACTATTTTCAATAGCTAAGATATGAAATGTCCTAAATGACAAAAAACAGATGACTGGATCAAGAAGATGTGATATGTGCATGTGTATATACACACACATAGGTGTGATATATACATGCATATACATACAATGGAATATTACTCAGCAATCAAAAAGATAAACTCATATCATTTGCAGCAACATGGATAGAGCTGGAAGGGATCATGCTCAGTGAAATAAGCCAAAAGGGAAAAGAAAAATATCGAATGGCTTCACTTATAGGAGGAATGTACAGAGACCGACTAAGGGGTCAGGAAAAAAAAAGGCAAAGCTGCAGCAAATTATAAGCTTGAAACATGCAGCAGGGAGGGGCAGGTCAAAATGGGAGGGAAGAGCACATGGGACGATGGCGACAGCTCAAAGATAACTTGGTAGTAGGAATTTTATGGGGATTACACCTGAAGAGAGAAAGTAAGCCTTGTACAAAGGTGAAGAACAGTGCTCAATAAATACATAAAACAGAAACAAGTAGCCCCGCTCAGACTGAAGCACAGCCTCTACTACAAAGAAAATGTGCCCCATCTCATCCTTGTAGTTTGTCAATCTGGCAAAAATCTGAGGAATCATGTGAAGAAGCAGCTCACACAGGCGATACACAGAACTTTACAACTCCAGAATCTCTGTGAGAGCTTAAATAACTTGACAATCCACATCAAAAATGGATAATTCAAAGGAGTAGGTTTTCATCTAAGTGAACAAACCTGGCAAATCTCTGTCCAGAACAGCCTCTCTGAAAGAGTGACCCCTCTGGCAGCCTGCTGAGTCTACAGGCTCAGTCTTTCACCTAAGAACACCTTTTTTTTTTTTCTTTAAGATTTATTTATTTATGTATATAAGAACTGGAATGCAGACCACGGAATGGGGGAATGGGGTATAAGAGGACTCACCAGAAAAAGAGTGGGGAGCAGAATGGACAGATGGACTGAAATATACTGCTAAATGGGGGGGAAGGGGGAGGCAGTGGGTGGGTCAGGAGAGGTCTGCTGTGCCATATAGGTCAGCTCCCTGGCTGGGGATGGAACTAGTACTACAGGGTCTGCAAACAGTTTCACAGTGCTGTCTCAACCTTGCACCACCAGGGAGGCCCAACTTTTTTTTCTTAATAGCAAGTGGCTTCTTTCCTATAACATCATTTATAAAACCTCTTCTTGAATTTTGAAACACTTAAATTCTGCCTCTTTTTGAATTCTGAAACATTTAAACTCTTACTATTTCCTGTGATCATTCTTTGTGACAGGCAGTCAGTGTTCAATATTTGTTGAATGAAAGAACTAATTTTAATATGGTTTCCACGATAAGCCAGCTGACGGAATAAATACTGTCGTCAGAGTCGACAAATCTGATTTCAGAAGAAGACCAAAGTTTATGAATAAAAAACCTGTAACAGATCACCTCAGGATGCCCTCAAATCAAACATTCATCAAAAAAATCAAACACTGATATAAAACAAGAGGAATCTAAGGACTAGGTTCTCAGGGAGAGTTTTACTATGGAAAAGCCTGTCCCAGCTGTAAACAGATAATGAGAAAATGATGTAATCTTGGCTAAAATTAGGTTTTAGTGTTACTCTGCTGAGAGATGTGAAAGGTGATAGATAAGAGGGGAAAATGTTTTCCAAGTGGCTTTTAAAGGCATCCAAATATAACCGCCTCCCACATCAGTCTATTAACAGGAGCACTTGAGACATTTCCCTCTTCAAAAGGACTCTTAGAAAAAGCAATGATGTGCTCTCAACCTCCTCCTTTACAAGACAAGGTTTACGAGGGTCAGAGGACTGGCGTGCCCACAGAACAGACTACTACTCAGTAACAGCCCCATTCTCTCCTCAGCGGATCTGGGCCTGGTGCTGACATGGGTTTCTGAAGAGACGTCCCTGTTTGAAGACCTAAGTTGTTTCAGCTAAATTCTGTCTGACTAAAAGTAAAGGTCAGACAACTTACAGGATTGGGTGAGAGAGACATTTGGTGGTTAAGGTGAAGTCTCGACTAACCTGCATGGTACATAAAATGCCTGGGAAGGTATGGTGGAGAAACTCCAGGGATTTGTTCTTTGTTCTCACCAGTGAAATGATCAGGGGGCTACAAACCACATCCAAGCTGAAATTTTAAAGGCGTGATGGTCTCTATGCTTGTGTCTACCAAGGCAATGACTACCTGAGGCTGCAATCTGGCCTGGGTTCAAGAATAAAGACAAGAACTTCAGGTGACCTGCAACCTGCACTTAGGGAGGCCTTTGTTGCTGTGAGCCATTGAAGCGTAACGTGCAAAAGCAGCCAAATGGAGACTCAGTTATTGGGTGAAGACAGGCAGGTATTCCGGAACCAGCCATGGTTGTACTGCCACACACCAGTAAAACGTTTACCATGGAAAAAGCCATGAGTTATGGTACAATTTCTTCACCTTAATCTCTACCAGTGGTGGGATATTCATTTCTCAACTCTTAGACTCATGACTGCTGAGACACGTGGTAAAGCAAAAAGTCCTGCAACTACACACAGTGACCCGGCAAAGCACCCCATCTAGGACTGGATTTCTCCACTCCTACCAGAAAGTCTCAGGAGAAATCATTTCTAGGAGCGGAAACAGAGGCACAGCCACTTAAGGTCAGCTTTCTACCTGGAAGTAAAATGAACCTCCAAAGAACTTTTGGGCAACCTTACATAATCCAGCCTTAAGTTGCATTCTCCCAGTATGTCCAGATGCGTGCTGGTGAAAGCCCAGTCCGCAGGGTAGGAAGGAAGGTACAAAATCATTGAACTCAGGTGCAGAATCTTATGGGTGAATTCATGAAGTGGGTCATCCACTGAGTGCCATGTCCACTTTTTAAAAGCATGGACTGGGCATGGAGGTAAAAGTACTTTAATGGTTGCCTCAGGTTAAATCAAAGACAGCTGAGCAAAAGTTCAGTCACCATGAAATTAATAAAACCACTGTTGCACTCTATCCACCATAGGTTGAGGATCAAACGAGTGAAATCTGAAATGCATGGCGGAGATTGCTGGAATGGGAATCAATCATTTTTCCACTGAAATTTCCTGACGTGTCCTTAAACAGCGCATTTACCGGATTCATCATTCACCAAAGTTGCTTCTTGAGGCTGAGTATCGTTGGGCTGAGCTTTCTGAGTAATTGAGACAAATTCTGTTTGTTAAATAAATTCCAGGCAAGAGTATATTTGACTTGTGCACAGGAAAGAAAAGAATTCTGATGTAAGCTGCAAAACAATAGTGTTCTATCTTATCTGAGGAACTTATTGCTGCTTGCCTGTGTGTGTTTTACTGCCAAAATAAAATAAATTGAATCAGCTCACACATGATAACATGCTCTTTCCTAACTCATACTAATTGCTTGGCTAATTGATGTTTGTTGAACTTTCTCCATTTCATTGAGTGATTAGGTACAAAGCTAACAGTTGACATCTGTAGGCGCTTAACTGGCGTCTGTAATTACTGTTAATGTTAAATAATTGTTAGTTAATTGGAGTGGTAACTGACTGAATGGAATCCAGATTGTGAAGCAAAAAGAAACCTAGTTAAATAAACATACATTTTCAGAGAAAACAACATTTTTCTGCAGTTGTCAGAAACCAGAAATAATCCAGGGGCCAAGGGATAGCCACAGGCTTCCTCCCTGCAGGAAGCTCTCCTGCCTGGGGCTGACCTCACTACTTGAAAGGGTTAGCAGAGAGGAGGGCCTTTGTCATTTAACTGTTCACTGAGAACAGATTCGATGCTTTCCATTCCAAGTGTCTGCCATGAGTGTGTACTACTTTATGAGGCAACCAAATGCTACATCTTGGCTAAACAAAACACTGAAAGGACTGAAAAGAGAGGCTGGTCAACCTTCAAGCTTTCTGCCAATAGTGCCATGTAAGGAGAAAATTCTTTCAGAGAACAGCAGCAATCATTCAATAAAGTGAGTGAAGAGGTTTTTAGTGGGCTCAAAAGCAAACAGAGCGGTGTTTGATCATCTGAGTGAAAGAAAGGAATCTGTTATACTGTAATCTGTTCCAGCTCAAGCAGGGGCTAGGGTTCTGGGGATCTGGCCTACAGTTTGTCTGGAAAAGTGGCACCACTGTGGAAGTGCTACAAAGATACACCGAGATCAAATGCTCAGAATATCTTTTACCCTCTCTTTACCAAAACTTCAGTGATGGGATCCAATATTATCCAGAATCTCCTCCACCAGACTCACCCATAAGGTCAGGTAACAGCTGACGTGAAAATAACCAGAGGGAAACACTTCCTTACAATATGGAATATATTTAGTCCTTACTTATGTTTTCACACTAACAGTACAAAGCATCTTTTTGCAAGAATTCTCAAGGAATGATTCTATACAACAAATTCTGTATGTCAGACTGGCCTCTATAGGAAGGTCAATTTCCATAACAAAGGAGCTGATTGCATGCTATTTGCAGTGTGGGGTAGGAGGAACTGAACTACTCATAACTCCTTTGTCTCCCATCAACCACCAATTACCCTTCAATAGTATTTTATTCTCCACACAGCAGACATCCCTATCTTTGAGGAGGATGGGAGAAAACATTCTGAAACTGTACAAAGTAGGTCCAGAGAAAGAAAAGGATGAGCGATAATTCAACTTTCCTTATTGAGGCTTATGACATGACAAAAAACACTGTTAATTTAAAAAGGCTGATTAAATTGGCTCAGTTTACTTTCTGCAAGCCGGGATATGCTTGACATTATGTCTTCCTCTATAACTAAACTGAAGACACTGCGGGCAATTGTAAAATGGTCTCCATATGTTTCCTGTAAAGAATTTTTTTTTTTTCAAGTAAAGTTATCCCACAGTTAGAAGCTTTATTTTCACTTACATAAAAAGCACAGAATTATTTTAGAGTCAGAAAAGCCACTGGCAACCTTCATGATAACTCATCCCTCTGGTCAGCAAACCAAGGAATTTCCCCTTGTTATCTAGACATAATGAATGGATGGAAGAATCTGGTTATCTAGTCAGTGAACCTCATCACACTAGCGGTGTCTCTGGTAACTTGTTTCTCACCTCAACTCCTCAAACCTCAATCAATGTTTTAGTCAGGCATCTTTCTGTGGTGCTGATAAAACCATACTGTTGACAATACCCAAAGGCCCCACTAACCTCAAGGCTCCAACTCATTTGCATCTCATGGATACACTCAGAACAAAACTGACCAAGAAGAGCTGGGTGAGTCCAATAGGAGGCCAGATAGGGCCTGGAAGAAGAAAAGCAATCTGGCCTGGAAGAAGAAAAGCAGCCCTGGGCAAGGTGGCTCCAGCTTTCCATTGGGGTCCTCAGGTGAGTGCCCACTAGAATTCTCCACAGCTGACCTGGGGGAGAGGTTCCAAATTATCGGGGGGCGGGGGGTCTGATATTCACAGGAGGGAGCACAATCAGGGCCAACTCCTCCATGGATTATTCCCCATCCAGGAACTTCAGGGAAACCCATTCAGTTAGGCAAGGCTCTGGGGGTGGGGGCTTTCCCTGGGAGGGACCAATAGGACAAAGTGAGAGAAAGATGAAAGAAAATGAGAAAGTCAGGGGTGAAATGTCTCTGTCCCTTCTCTACAACTACCTTGATTGAAGGCTAGACCCTTAAATGGAGAGCTCCAAAGCAAGAAGCGGCATCAAGGCAAGTCTCTTCCCTTCCAGGGGCCATGGACCTACACCAGAGGACTCTACCCACACCTAGTATTCGGCTGCCTTCCAGACAGGGTGGATGTCCCTCCTTTTCTCTCCTCCTCTCTCCTCAGAGAGCTCTCTCCTGGAGCAACTTCAGAGTTTAACAGAGATGAATTATCTTGACAGAGTGGTCCTGGGTAGCCAAGGACTCATTTTCTGCATTTCTCTTTCAGTATCAAAGTGGCAAAACCACCAGAAGTATGACCCAGAGTAGGTAAGAACGGGTGATAAATACCAGACGGCCATATTGGATTGAATAGAGCGTTCCTTATAAGGTTAGAGATTTCACAATTTTGTATGCAAATCCTGTTGCTCCTATAGCAGCTCAACCAACTAAATACAGACAAGAAGTTAGTCAGTCTCTGAGTCTCTGTCTCACTGGGAAAATTAATTTTTTCTTTGGCAGATGGTTGAGTCACAAAGACAGAAGGAATTCATAAAATGCACATGAACATCCTGTAAACATTTAAACACATAAAGATTAAATAAGACAACCATGACCTTGATTAAACTATTTTTCACATCTACAACCCTAAGCCCTGCAATTGGAGGCTCTTTCTTCCCAACCTTTTGGCATGCTTAGTTCTCACTGGGCATGTCATGTGTACTTCTAAGTACAAACTGTTTGATTAATTTGTTTTACAATGGGAAATATAAAGCATCTGAAGAAAGCAGCAACTTAGAACACAGAGACACAAAAATCTTACCAGTTCTCTATTACACTCTTTTCCTGTACAACACAGGAGAGAAGTCTGCATAAAATCAATAGGCAGCATTGACTTAAAACCTTTTGGCGCACCTCCTGTTTCGGCCTCTCCCTCCATCCCAACTAACTGTTTCATCCCCACCAGAGATGTTTCTCCTTCCTCCCAGGCCCACGACTAAGTTCTGCTATGACTGAAAGTTCTGACAGGAAGAGGCTCAATGGCTTATTCAAGCTCACCAGTGAACTGATGGGGCTTGAGCCATGATGGTCCCTGCTGTTAACAGCGTGGAGCTTCCTCTCCAGACTGTACAGGCCAAGATCAAAGTCATGTCCCTCCCCAATCCACACCACAACCAGCTTGTGGGATTAGCACTCCCCGACATACACACACAAAAGTGAAATTTTATGGACCCAATCTGCCTGCCACCAGGCTCAGTACCATAATCTCACCAGCAGCTTAAAGCCACGCTTCTCATGGCCAGAACACTGCGGGACTCCTGACAGGGAGAGGTGATGTGTAGCTTTACACCTCTGGAGGTGGAGGAATATACATGTCAGCCCTCCTGCACTCGTTAGACTGTTCGAGAAACTGAGGCTTTGAAGATTTTCTCACTAGTATGTGTTACCTGGTGTAAATTTGCCCTTTCTTACAAATGCTTTTTATTGCTCTTGGCTAAAAATACTGGACAGAGACAGAGACCTGCAGGCAGCTTTGCAGAACTTGAACTTGATGTACATGAAGCTGACAGTTCCTTGAAGGCCCTGTCAACCATCCGTCCAGTAAATACTGCCACTACTGGGAATAAAAACAGACCCCAAACCACAAGCACAAATGGAGGCTCTCTGCACCTGTCTTGAAGCAATTAATGACATTATCACTATACAATGCCATCTCCTTTTGAAGTTGTTTTCCTGATATTTAACAGTTTGAATACTAATCCCCTTAACAAAACTGTCCCCATGCTTCTACACCCCCTTCCCAGCCCCTCCTAATCTCTTCCTTGGGAGGAAGGAGGGCGGGTGTGGATACCAGTCAGCCTACTTCGCAGCACCTGGATTTGCATTGATTCCGTCTCTTGTCATTCATGTTACCAACAGGAATTAGCATAAGGCATTAAGGGGAAACTCTGGAGGAGAAAAGAAAGGCCATTTTGATGGAAATAAGGGGCAAAGGAATAATCTGCCATCAACTAAAATGCTTATTTGTGTATGGTTTCCCAAGCAAAGCTTAGAAAAGCCTATGTTGATTTTAGTGTACACAAAGAAACCTTAATCCTTTCAAGGCAACTAAATCACCCCTAGAAAAGCAGCTCCGAAGAAAAGCACGCTGTCAGGGGGATGACTATTCACAACCAAATAGATGCCACAAATCACACTCTGTAAGTAAACACAAATAAGAATGTGGGAAACGTTTGATTGGAAAAGGGAAAGAAGGGAGGGGTGCAGGAGGGAAGAAGCAGAGGGGTGCTATTTGTCATCAATCATTCTTCATCTACCCTGAAGAGCGCCTTTCAGCCTGGTGAGGGCAGCGGTGGCCTGGACACTGGTCCCAGAAACAACTCTCTTTCTGGGGTTGATCCCAGAAAGGGGAAACACATTCCAGAGCTTTTTTTTATAGCAAACCAGCAAAAGAAAGACAAGCCAGGAGAGGCTGGAGGTCCTGGGGAGGGGGCGGGGCCAGCTGTCACCAAAACACAGAAGACCTCCGTTGGGTGACCCATTCCTACCCCAGTGTCCTCTGCCTCTTCCCCCCTTTTCTCACCGGAAAGCACCTCTGTTTATCAATTCTCTTCCTCATCAAAACAAGCAATAAACAATTATGCATTTGTACATATGAGTGCTGCGTGCTATGAAATGCACATCTCTCCTTTTATGGGGCTTTTAGCATTATGGCTAAAAAATTTATATAAACTTGTAGTCCATCAAAAAATATGATGAAATATAAAACTGGAACACTCCATTATGCAATAAAAAAGATAAAATTCAGTATGACAATAATTCTAGGAGTAACAGCAATCACATAAGCATATATACCTCAAGGGAACTCTAAACATAATGTACACTTTAAAATTGCAGTTGGTTCAAATTCTAAACTAGAAGCTCAAAATAACTGCACATGGAAATGTGTCTTATTAACCAGCCAGCAAAATACAAGCCAAGGCAACCACAAAATACCGAGTTGATTCAACTGAAGGTGGCTTCTCTAGAACACCAAATGAAATTACCACACAAAGCTCACCTTCTTCATTTAGTAATTATGCAGGCACCTAAATCAGGTTCTGTAGTGGAGAGGAACAGATCAAAGTTTATATAATTTATACCTCTCAAATTACACACCTTTGCAAAAGCCACTGATTAGAGACACCCTTAAATTTCATTATTTTCAACAACGCTGCTAGAAATGAACACTGTCCAGAAACCGATTGGCAATGATTTAAGATAAGTTTTCCCTTAATGAACTGCTCTATCATTAGCCTCTCTTACTTTTTATTGCAGTTTGGAACAAATTAATGGGATAGTACATATTTAAATTTTGCCCTCTTGCTCATTTATTAACTTTGCAGAAAGCACACAGTGGAGTAAGGCTTGGTTTATGGCCACAATACTGGGAATGGTAAACATTCGCTGGTTAATAGAGTCCACAAGACAAATCAGGTATTTATAGTTCTCCGACTGCTGGGTAATTGATAAGTCACAATAAAGTTAAGGCAACAGATCAAGTTAGGAACTGTTATTCTCCACTACAGTTTCTTACATTAAATTAACACCACGTTGAGAGCATTGATTTCTTAGTCAAATCATTTCCAAAAAGGAATCTATGTATTCTTTGAAAATAAATGTTTTGCATAGATAGCAAAAGCATCCGGACACTGTATCAAGCAAAGCCAAAGAATCTGTCCAGTAGCTTCAGAATACAAAGAGAAAAACCACAGTTTTATTCTTTCTTCCTAGGCAATGACAATTAAACAAATATAAAAACAAGCCATTGCTCAGAATTCAGGAGTCTTACCTTTGTTTACAATAACAGTATTGAAGAGTTTTTCAGAGCTGGCATCTGATGCCTGAAAAACAAGAAGGGGGAAAGAGGATTGTTATTGTCATGACCATCATCATTACTATTATTTGAAATCAATTTACTACATTTTAGAAAAGTCTAACAAGAAAGGGAGCAATTTCCTCTAGTCCTCCATAAGGTGGTGCTAGTTGACTGTGTGAGAGCCCTGCAGTGCAGCTATTTGATGGGGGTGGGGGGGAATCTGATTTTAAAAAACGTGTCCTTATTAGACTTATTATCTGTGCAAAACATATTTCTATGAAATGATACACAAAGCGATTCAGCTTATTCACATAATGATTTTGCAATTTCGTTGACAGATCATTCTTTTAGAAATGGTATTTTTTCATGATATTACACCTATTTTTCAATTTTCTTTAAAACCAGAAAAGCCTATTACTTACTAAGCTTTTCCTCACTAAAAGTCATAGTACTCTTAGAAGTTCCTTTTTAAAGATTAATTTTTCAAGACTCAGATGATGCCCCCAAGATCCTTGTCTGGTATAGTACTCGGGATGACCTTACTGATGAAACAGAAGCAAGCTGACCTGCCCCCAGCCCACACTATACATGCCATCAATGTTATTTCCCTTCAGTTTTTTAGTGATCATGTCTGCTAATTATTCCAGTAGCTTGAGGAAAGTAAAATAAGCCTGTTTAAACAGTAAGAGTAAAGCCAATTGAAATTATACACTAATGTTCTGGAAAATAAACATGAAGCGGTTTGAAGAAAAATGCTGTAATGTCTCAAAAGCACTGAATATTTCTAGAATTTGAAAAATCAAAAAAAGAATTTAAAAATTAAGCAACCCCACATTGCAAAATCTGAAAATGGATTGCCGTTAAAGTTATGTGGGCTATATTTAACCTGTTTTTCTGCTACATAACCATATGTACAAAATAAATATATACAAGTAATAAGAAATCACTTGTCTGTCCCACTTTATACACAGATGCATGTTTTGACAAAGCATGGAATGTTGAATATAGAAAAACAAAATATAGAAAATAGTGGAAATCTGAAGTAAGCATATTCTGACTGGCGCTGGCTTTTGGGGACAAAGAAGATCTTCAACTTAAGTCTTTTTGTGTTATTTGACAAAAATGAAATATTTGTACGTACATCTGAGCAATTTGTTCTAGTTTTCAGTGCAAGTGACACAGAAAGACAAAATATTTTGATTCTAGTTTTTATTTTAATTCTAGTTTTTCTACTATAATGGGTGGTTCAGAAGATGAGCAGATCAAAAAAAAAAAAAACAGGAATGTATGTGCAAAACAAATGATGCACTGCATGTATCTAAACATAAGTAGATTAGTTAAAATATCAGTTTAAAATAAACCCTAAGTAGATTTTTGCTTTTTATTTTGCATGGATAAAAGCCATGCGGAGGGCCTTCCTGACATCTTAAACATACCAAAATAAAATCGCATATTATAGTAATTCTTAATAAAAACAGACACACAAAAAAGCGTAGCATGGAGGAGAAACGAGATATGCATTAAACAGATAAAGAATATTGATATTGAGTTTGAAAAGAAATTATTACAGGAATAATGTTCCCACACTGTACACTGAAGTGAAAATTCTAGGAATGCAAGTTTCCCTTTAAAAACTTAGAAGTAAGAGTATTTCACCATTATTCATTAAAAGTGTCTCCTAGTTCAAATTGGGGTGGTTACATTAAATCCATTATTTTATTAAAAATAAACTCTGGCTGACATGTTCAAAGGTGTGGGAAGGAGGTCTGTTAATTAAATCATTTTATCAAACCAAAACACCCCCTGCAAATTTGGGGGTTATCTACTAAAATGAGTACACTTGGTGCAAAGAAATATAAAAACAACCTTATTGCACCCCAAATGCAAAAACTATGAGGAAGGAAAAGAAATGGCTCCTGATTAAGTTTTAATTTGCACTAGGAGCATCTGTGTGTGTGTGTGTGTGTGTGTG
>NW_004567125.1:4834825-4836749 GCF_000260355.1 Condylura cristata | reverse complement strand
AACAGGACAGACGCTGTAGGTGAACAGGCCCTTCTGTTGTCTTTCACACCCTCCTCGGGACTACTACCTTTGTCAGTAACTAGGGTACACAGGAATTCTCAAACAGGCGGAAAAGTGATGTTTATGTCTCAAGTAAACTTAAGAGGATGTGATTACTAGGATGCCAATCAGTCAGTTAACAAGGAAATAAGTGACAGGCTATTCAGAGAGGTTTGGGTGCATGCCTTCTGCTAAAAGCTTCTGGAGTCCTTAATTTTTCTATCTATGTCAGGAAGCCTGAAATGGTGGTTCTTGCAACTGGGAAGGGTCTCAAAAAGGCCTCCATAGAAAACCCCCAAAAGAAAGATTGCAATGGGAATTTGGCTAATCATAAAATGATTCCAGATCTCTTTTTTCCCATCCAAGTGGTTAAAACTGGCAGACCACTGTCCTGAAAAGTCTTGAAAGACCTTCTTAGATAAAGTCTTAAGTAGAAACAAGAAAATGCTTTTCCACAGCGAACTTTCTTAATTCTACTTACACTTTAAAAGCATTTATACAAATATTTAGCTCCTAGGGTTTTAATCTTTGAGTTGTTTTCTTTATCACGGTTCTCAGGAAAAAATCCGCAATTCCTTCTATCACCTGGCTGTTTTTTTTTTTTAAGTCAGTAATAGCAGAACATAAGATGGTGATTTGAGAATTAACAGAAGAACAGTGCGTTTTCTTCTCGCCTTTTTTTAAAACACACGGGTGTCTTTACACACTAAGGACATTTTGATTTTGCTAGTCATCTGATTTCAACCGCCTTGCTTGGTTTTGGAGGGCGAGGGCATAAAGTAACTGCATTTAAGACTGATAGAAAAGCAAAGTTATCTTTTGGCTGCTTTTTATGGGGAAGGAGGGAACGGATGCATTTTTTAATATTAAAAATTACTAGACGTCGTAGTTGATGTTTAAAGAAAAGTTAAATGAGTCAGATTAGAGGAAAGAACACGGAGAAAGAGGACAACGAAAAAAAGCCTCCCGCGCAGACCGAGATGGGTTGCCGGCGCTCCGAGGCTCAGTTCACCTTCATTTCTCTCGGCCACAGGCCCTGGGGCCAGCCCTGGGCACACGCACCCCGGAGCAAGAGGGACTTTCCAAAAAGAAAGGAAAAACCTCCTTGAAACTTAAGCACGAGTTTTCCCCCAACTGCCGCCGAGCCTGAGAGCGGAGCTCCTTTCACTTCCCTTGGCACCGCGTGCCGCCCGGGATCCCGACCTGGGAGCCGGCAAGTGCTACCCCAGGACCCAGCAGCGCAGCGCCAAGGTTTCTGGCCCCAGCGGGCGCAGGGCCGGGCCCCGGAGTTAGGCGAAGCCACTCGGGGCAGTAGGCTCCGGGGCGGCCCGGGTCCCCGGCTATTACCGAGCAGCCGCGGCCGCCCGCTCCACGGTTCCCGTATCGAGCCCGGCCGGCGGGGGAGGAAAGTACAAAGGCGGGCGACCCGGCCGCAGAGGAAGGGAGGGAAGGAGGAGGAGGGGTGGCCAGGGGGGCTCAGGCGCGCCAGACGCGAGCAGCCCGCCCCTGCCACCCCTGCCCGCGGGCCCGGCCGCCGCAACAAAAGATCCCCGAACCGGCCACCTCCCTTCCGACAGCGAACGGCGAGCGAGAGAGCCGCGCCCCCACGGCTGCATTACCTGGTCGCAAAGGGTTAAAGAGGTCCCGTCAGCCCCAAGTTCATGGTTTGGTTCCTTAGCAGGGGTCACGATGGGGGGTCGTCAGAGACCAGGGGGAAAAGCAGCCAAACACACGAAGAGAAAACGCCCAACTCCGGCAGGGGTCCGTCCGCAAGTCTCTCTCCTTCCTCGCCGAAGTCCGAAAGCGGGTGCAAGCGAACCAAATCCGTACGAGAGCGGCGGCGCCGGCGGCCGAGCGCGAGCCGCGCAAACATCCAGCGCGGCCG
>NW_004567125.1:4780979-4833828 GCF_000260355.1 Condylura cristata | reverse complement strand
CGCTCCCCCTCCCCCCGCGGCCCCGGCCCCAGGTCCCCACGGCGGCCTTCCCGGCGGGCGGGCGCGGCGATAACTGTAGGGGTCCCCGCCCTTCCCGCAGTCGCTGCTTCCAACACTGCCTCTGGGCAGGGAAAGGCCACTGGGCCCACAGCCTGGGTTCAGATGTGACTAGGCGGACCACATCTGCAGAGGAGGCTCTCTGGGCTGCAGCGAGGGCTTATTCTAAGTGTGGCATGTGTTAAATGTCTGACACACAGTAGGCATTCAACACAAAATAAAAACTACCTTGTTGAAAATGGAGGTGAGAGGGGTCATCAGAATCTACAATTACAACAAAAAGATCTTAATCTAACCTCCACCCCACCATGATCAAAGATGGAATGCAGTTTGTTAGGTCTTAAGAATAAACGAGTGTATGAACTGGCCATTTACAACACCCACCCCCAATTCTTCAAGTCCCTGACATATGTGCACCTTACATCCATAAAGATAGAATTGGTTGGTTGCCCCCTGTCCACCAGATGTAGGGAAAGGACTAAAGGGCTGCCACAGTCTCCTTAAGTGGGGAGCAATTATTACTATCTTAGCATTTATCATTGTGTTCTCTAGTGCCAGTTTAGGGTCTAGAGGTTGGAGTCTGGAAGGCACAGAATGATCACAAACGTCATCCTTGGTGGATTGCCCAGAGCATCCCACTCCTGTCCGAGCATGCTAAACTCCCGTCTCTTCCTTCTCTCTAGCTTGGTTAGGGACTCTCAGGGTCCCTAACTACCCCAGCCACAGAGGCCCTGATACTAGGCCATGGATGGAGATAAGGAGACATTCTGTAAATATCTGGAGTTTTAACTCCACACTTGCAATGTGGCAGGGTCACTTCTTAGTGCACAGGGCAAGTTTCTCAGTACACGGGAATGAGGGTAAGCAATGCCTAACTTGCTTATTGGGTAGCACAGGTACACAGGGTGGATTATGAGGTAGGCTTATATAGCTCCTGGATTGCCTCCTTTTGCTGCTGTCACCTAGAGCACAGCTGGGAAGAGAGGGCAGGGACAGGGCTTGTACGTACACCACATACAAACGACATGGGGACTGACTGGGTAAAGCAATAATGCCCATTCCTCAACCTCTTTGAAGTTGAACCTCCACAAATGTTTGATTTCATAGCACTCTTGAAAAACCTCTCAAGGGGAAACAAAGGTGTGTGTGTGTGTGGGGGGCACTTACTGTATTGTACATTTTTTTTTTCCTTTAACTTCCACATCCACATACAATTAATTCTGACAAGTCTCTCTCTTTCCTGTCCTTCCCTTACCCTTCCCTCCCAACGCTGCTCTGCTTCTCCCTCTTTTCTCATTGCCCCCTGCCAAGGTAAAATATTTTTACAGATAGGTAATAAAGAATGATTGTTCTCTATAATAACCCCAAGAGAAGTCGGAAGAAAACGTTCCTCAGAAGTTGTGAGTTTTGAGTTGAATGTTCCAACTGCTTACAAGATGTCCAGAAAGCCATTGAGGCCCTCAGGCCAAGGGGCATTCATTCTGAAGCTGTTTCCACAATATCAAGATAGCTCAAAGGCAAATATTTAAATTTTCAAAAGAAGGCATTGAAAAAATTTTTTTTCCTTAAAATGGGATGGTTTTCTTGTTTGTTACTCTAATAAAATAAATACTACAGGGAAGAAATTGCCAGAGCTCCTGCGAGGTCTCCTGCAGGGTAAACTGAGATGTACAAGCAAAGATAACTTAGTTAACCAACTAAAACAACCCCTTAGCCCTGGAAATCGCCTCTATCAGCCAACATCCCTTGCATTAGATTGTCATCTCTTATTATCAAGGACTAGACCTCAGTGAAAGCCCAGGATAGATCTGCATGTGATGTGCCCTTGAAACTTGCAACTCCAATGAGGAAGAATATAGGAAGGCCAGGCCAATAACCAAGCCTCGCGAGTCCACAGATCTTAGCTCCGTATTTGGTCCCCGAGTTCACCCTCCTCTCCTGCCACTGTCCACTGCCAGTTTTGCTGTATTTCTCAACCCCTTACCATATGTGTGAATTAATCCATTCTGATTGGCCTCCAAGTTGTTCTAGTCCTCCTCCTTTCTGGTAGGGAGCGAATCAATGTTAAAATTGGAAAGGAAGAGGTACAGGGCAGCCCGAAGTCAAAAGAAGAAATCAGAAGAAGAAGTCAGAAGAAGAAGTCAGAAGATAATCCACACACTGGAAGACTGAAACCCAGTCAGAGATATGAGTTTCAATAATCAAAGATTCAGTAAGCATGCGTGTGTGTTTTTCCCATGAGAAACTCAGCTTCCTTTTAGTGGAATTTATCTATGGAGCAAAGTCAAAGGCTGGTAGCATCATGTCTGTTATATTCAGGTGGCACCTATAAAAGGAGCAGATCTTAAAAAGTGGGCACTCGACCAGAACTAGATGCAAGGATATGGACTCAACTGTCTCAACACTATGTTAGATCAGTTATTGCAGAAACAAGAAAGTTTCAAGGCTTTGGCCACAGATCTTAGCCAAATACATGCTTTACTAGCTAAACATTTAAAAAAGAAAAGTAAAATTAAAATATGAACAAATCCGGGCCCTCCCTGGTGGCACAGAGGGTTAAAGCACAGCACTAAGAAGCTTAAGCCACTTCTGCATGAGTTTGATCCCCACCTGCCCCTGAGGTGACCAGCATGGCTGGGCAGACTTCTCCTGACCCGCCCGCTGCTCCCCTCATCGATCTGCCTGTTCTGCTCCCTGCTCTGTCTCTGGTGAAGCCTCTCACTCTCCGCATCTCTGGCCTGTACCCCAGTTCTGTATAAATTAATAAATAAATCTTTAAAAAAAGAACAAATCCTAAAATATAAAGTACATATAAAAACTAATAGCAATGTTTAAAGATTAAAATATGAGAGTTGGTTAAATTATGTAACAAATGACCCTACTGAGATGAAATTATTTTTGGTAAAAAAATTTTTTTTAAATAAATTCAGGGCTGTAGTAGTACATCCTGAAGAGATTCATTATAGAAAAGATTCATTAACTTTGTGGTTTACTCCCTCATAAATATAGTGAGCTCCAAGCCCTCCCTAGTAGAAAGTGTCCTGGGTGATTCTTGGGGAGGTTTAAAGGAAGAGGAAATCCTCACAGAAATTTCCTTCATCTTAAATTACGTAGTTTAGAAAAAACACTAAAAGCAAGTGATAGCATAAAAATTCTGTCTCCAAATAGCCTTGGGAAAGAAGTCACCCTGTTTGGCTTATTTTTTTGTCTCGAGGAGGTTTGATCTTTTCAAATTCCAAAGCTCTTCAACTTTGAAAATTCAAGTTTCTATTTGCTCTTTGCATGAAGGTGAAAAGCCAGCATCTGGCTGACATCATGGCCACATCGTTTCTGGGCATCTCTGTGCCTCTGTTTCCTCATCTGTAAAATGATACAGCATTACTACCTTTACATCATAGGGCTGTTGTCAGCACCTGACACTTAGAAAGTGGGATGCATGTGTTGGGTATTATACTTAAAGATGAAACACTTGTTTTCATTGCTACAGAGACCAGCAAAATAAAAGCATATGCTCGTATAGTTACAATGTCCATGGCTAAGCCCTTTACTATGTTCTTTCAATGAGGACCACTATAGTGACAAGGAAAACAACCACATGAACATCACAAATGACATCGGTCCCCAAAAGTGGTTACAGTGGTTTGCACCATCTGTCCCCGGGAACCTTACCTTCACACAGGTACCACTGTAAGCAATCCCTCCTCACAGGGTCAGACCTGCATCTTAGACAGCCTTGTCCCATGGCGAGGCTAGGAGATAGGAGTAATGGGGACCTTCTTAATGAGTAATGGGGATCTTCTTGATAAGATTATAAAATTCAATCTTGAATCAAGCAAAATGTGATAAGTTCACCAGCATTTAAAATGTGATTAACCTCTTAATAGTGACGGCTTCAATTTCTTAAAATGTAAAATAGCACATATCCTGAATATGTCACCGCAACATGTTAACTTGTAACTTCCAGTTCAAAGGTGCCTACAGTTTTGCCTATGACTATCAAGTGACTTCTTTCTGGTGCATAAAAACACATTTTATTTCTTGTTCCTTTTCTCTGTGTGAGATACCCACCACCATAGTTTGAGTTTAGAGCAGATCATACAAGGACTATGCTCTGCACGTCTCTGTACTCATACCACAGTCATAGCAGTGGCATAAGGATATGTGTCTGGAGATAGTGTCTAGAACTTTATTATCTATTTGTGAGTGTATAATGCTATCTATTCCCCCATGGCTTCATTCTGAACCTATCAGGTTTCTTGTGGACATAATTGACATCTTGGAATTTTATTTGCCATGTGCCCAGAATAGGTCTAAGGATCTAGCTCAGTAGAGGCATGATGAGAGAGCAGGAATAGATAGCTGAGGTATTCCCAGGCGGCTAGTAAGGATGGGTGCATCTGACAAGTGTCTGGGTAAGTGATAAAGTGAAAGGGGACAGGGTGGACGATAGCTGTGGGAGTCCAGAGAGACCTGCAGTTTGACTAGGGCTCCCATTGTTCCTTACCATGACAGGTGCCTGAGAGAAGGGTCCTAGCAAGGAGGACCCCGAGGCAACAGGTTGGTGGCCACCAGGAAGCAGGAACCTCCCCTGCTACCAAGGTAGTCTGTCTTCCCACTTCTGCTAATTCCTGACATTCTGCCCAGAAGATTGAAACTCTTTCTGGGTTCCAGGGACCTCCTGAGGAGGCCAACTCATTTTAATCTATAGACTGTGGTTTCCACCTAGCCAACCTCGGGTGCCCCCACCCCTTTTGAATTGGCAATTTTTAAGTAGGAGCTTCATTACTTATCACTCTGAAAGGAAAATGCAGTAGCTCATGCTTTTACTGTTGTAAAGCAAAAGCCTCTACCATTATATGCCTGTGTTGTTACAATTGATCATGGGGCTGCAACAGAGGGGAAGTAAATAAACCAAACTGGGTTAGTTTATGATGCATACTATGGAGACACAGGGGGAAATAAATATTTTCCAAGTGTAGAAGTCAAGGAAAAGAATTTTACTTTCAAACTTCACAGTGTACTATAAACTACAAAAGGGTAAAAGCCATAAAATATGTTTTACTTAACCACCAACTCTACATTAAAATATTAATATTCAGCATCTGACAATCCCACAAAGAAAGGCAATGAAAAATGAAAATAAATTCAACCTCTGATCACGTCGCATCTTACTTTTTACAGAATTGCATAAGTTGAGGACTTCCTGGTCTACACTTATGCTTAGTTCACTCCTGTCACACCGTTTAACACTGACATTAATTTGTAATTTGGTGTGTAGAGACCTGCAGCTGATATTGAGCTCACACTCCTTGAGGACAAGTATTTATCCTGTCTTAGTCACCTGCTCAAGTCTCTACTGCCTAGCTGCTCTCAAGATTCCCACATGGAATGGGGATGGAGGAGGGAAGGAGACATCATTAAGAAGTAAAATGTGGACAAATGTCTGCAAGACATCAGAGGATGGTCAGTGTAGAGCAGAATATGTAAAAAAGTCAACAAAGATGGCAAATTGAGGACAATAAAGTGTAAAATTGAAGCTTCTATGCTTTTTTTCTGAAGCATTTCCTGTAGCTGTCTTTGCCTAAATTATCCCAGATTTTGATTATTATGCAGGCTTGTTGCATTTTCAAATCCATAGTCCCTGGCTTGGTGGCAGTATGGGTATGAAGCATGAAGTATGTTTGAATCCATTTTCTAGCAAGATGGCTGGCTAAATTGTCACTTAATTAAAATAGTTATTTAACTTTTTCTAAATCTCATTTTTCTCACTTATAAAGTATAGCTACTAACAGAAAAATGGAACTACCATCGAGTGTTGTGCTTTTGGTTTCAAGATGCCTGGTCAGGAGGGTCTTTAAATGGGGCCAGCCATTTCTCTGTCTGGGGCATAACTGGGAGGGAGTTGATGTAGTGGTTAAAAGCGTACTGATGAGAGAACTGCAGGTTCAAGTCCTGGCTCATCCTCTACTCCAGCTTGTTAGCTTTGTAATAATGGACAGGTTCATTCCTATCTCTGTGCCTCAGTTTCCTTCTCTGGGGCAATTACAGCACGACAGTTATTATAGCAAATGTTTCATGAAAGGCATTAATGTAATATTACCATTTGGAATGGTACCTTATCTTTATTTAGCTACATGTTACCTGTGAGTAGATATTCTTAGTTTCTGAAGACTGGCAGTGGCCACACTCTTAGTTTTATAAATGAAGCTTACTAAGTACCCAGTCCTTTGAGGGGGAAGTAAAATAGGTCCTGCACTGTGGTACGACAGAGGGAGTCCTGACCATCCTCTCTGCTGGCTGGATGGGCTTCAATGCTGTAGGAAGGAGGTCTGAGGGGGGTGGGGGCGGGAGGTGGGAAACTGGCTCATGTATAAGAGCTCACTGTACAAAACTGAACATCACAGCACCCATGTATAAGCTCATTGTGCAAAAATGAATAACAATGTAAATATATATAACGAAGTAAGTAAACCGACAAAATAAATTAATTAAGAGCCATAGCCTCGGGCTGGCTCCCAGGCACCAGTGGCTCTTGGGAAAAGCCCCACAAGGAAGACAGTCTGCAGTCACTGATGGGTACAACTGTGTTTCAAAAGATGCACTAGGTGGCCATGTCGGCAAGCACTGCCATGTAAACTGGGGCTGCTGGTGAAGCAATCATGTTTTTCAATACTTATAGAACATATTCTGTCCACGTGACTCCACTTTTCACCGCACTGATCAAACCTGACGTTTTATGTTTTCTGCTGAAATATTTCAGCTCTAGATCTCAGCCAAAATAAATTCTGATTTGTAAAATCTAGAGTGGTTTCAAGATCCCAAGGTCTTATCAACTATCTTTAAGCAGTGTGAACACTAACTAGGATTGTTAGTAGTTTACCTGTAGATTTTTTAGTCTGAAAGGTCAATGGCATCCACTATTAAGGTAATTTGCAAAAGTAATGTGAGAAATGATGGTTAGCACGTCTTTCTCTACAACCTACTCTCAACGGGTTTGCTAGCTTTACCTGAAATATTATCTGAAAGTATTATGTTATCTGAAAGTATTAACAATCTTTAGGACACTGGAAATTGTTTCCCTCCATCTGTACTAATACACATGGACCACAGTTTTCATGCTTTCTTTGGTTTCATCATGGAGTATTCTTATGGTCAAAATATTTATAGTAGAAATTTTTTTCAGGCAAGAACAAAATATTTGTTTCTACTGTTTTGGTGAATCATACAACTACAGCAATACCAGGTAGGCGGTTATAATATCAATTACTTTAGTTTAACTTCCCTAAAAGCATTCTACTGGGCACTCACTGTTTCTAAATTTTCAGCCTTGTTCTGGCCTTAGTTTTTCTCCTTGTCCCTTCCACATTATCAGAAAGTAGTGGGAAACCCTAACATGACCATTACAGTAGCCTCAATCTTGGGGGTTTTATGAGTCAAATGAGCATAATTTGCAAATAGTCAAATGGCATACAAACACCAATACCTCAAAGGCCTGCCAACTCTTCTCAGGTCCTACATAATATCCACTTACAGACCTGTGTTCCAAAGCTCTAGCTTATAGGCATAGGTTGAAGAGTTTCTCGGGGAAGTCTATCTAAGATAAGTTATGACTTGTATTAGTTGTTTTCTGGTTCACCTTTGGACATTTTCACAACCTTGGGGCATAAACAGCCGTGAGATCAAGACTCTGCTTTGGAGTGCAAAGATTAAATCTCCTGAAGGACAGGACCTTCACGCACTTACCTGACTTGCACCACCATTATTCCTCTCAGTATCTATATGCTCACACCTTGCATGCAAGAAATGGTCAGTGGTCAGATCTGTGAGTGAATGAGTGAATGAATGAACCAATGGACCTATATCTCTGCTAATTAGAAGACAATGAAGATCGAAGACATTACCTCAAAAAAAAAAAAAAAAAGAAAGGAAAAAACTATACTCTAAAGTCCTTTTTCAAAATTACCACCAGTTTAGGATTCCACAGAATATAGAAACCTATCATCATTAGGTTAATAGCATAGTACATGTAAATTCTCTTCCAAAGTGATTATGGATAAAAAATAATCTCACTATTTAAATATGGCCTCAAATAATTCTGTATGTAAATATCTTCTCAGGAGAAGGAGGGTTTTGTATCCTCTTCCCTGGAATCTGAGTTGGATCTTAACTAAGTCTATCAATAGAATGTGGAGAAAGTAATGTTTTGAAACTTTGGAGTTTGGGTGTTAAGAAGGCCTGCCAGCTACCGCTTTCCTCTTCTTGGAACCCAGCCACCATAATGTGGGGGTGCCCAGGCAGGTCCACATGGAAGAGGAGTCAAGTCTCTGAACCAAAGACCTAGTTGCATTCCCAGACAACAGCCAGTAACAACTTGCCAATCATGTGAATAAGCTTCTTGGGTGTGGCTCTTCCAACCCAGTTCAGCTTGCCTTAACTGATGCCAAGTGGAACAGCAAGGAACTGTCTATGGAGCTCTGCCAATGTGCAAAAGTTGAAAGCAAACAAATAATTGTTATGTTTTTAGGTATTAACTTTGTGGTTTATTATCACAAAGTTGTAGGCAACTGATACAGTCATCTAGATCTGCTCCAAACAGTCATCTTGGCCCACTCCAATGTTTAGAATAAGAAAAAAAGTGAATGCAGGCCAGGAGGAGACACATTCACAAGCATCTCTTTTATTTCTTGCCTCTGCAGGGAATGACAAGGACCTTGAAGTTAGACAGAGAACACTATTAAAATAAGAATGAATAATAGAAACAAAAAAATCCTGAAATCAGAAAATTATTTGCCAAAATAAAGTCTTCTATTTGATAAAGTGGAAGAAAACTTAACGTGGCACTATTAATGAAAGAATAAATTGATCTCCCCCTTTCCTTTTGGAGGCTGCGAATGTTTGCAAAACTAAAAAGTCTTTAGTAATCCCTTCTTTTATCTAAAACAGATTGCAGTTTTAAGCATAGCCTCATGAAACCGCAGGTTCAAAGGAACCTGAAACCGAATTAGCATAAAATCTGGAATTCTCATTTCCACCAAATGCACAGCTGCCATCTGACAGCTCTTCTGTGATTTCAGTTTCAAATAGAAACTGAAAGTAGCTGAGGTGGTGTGAGCTATGGGCTCCATCTTCTCAATTCTCACTCTGTGCCAATGCTCCTGCATGCAAGAGAGTCTCAGAGGTCCACCTGAAACCTTAGTTATGAAATAATTCCCCAGCATGGCGACCCTCACAACAAAGCTAGGGGGACAGGTAGCCATGACAGTGACAACATAGGCCTGGTGGCTGCCCACATCATGGGCATACTTTGCTAATACTTTCAGAGTGCTAAATATTTTAAAATAAATTCACAAAAGCCCTGCTGGGACTGAGGAGGTGAGGGTACCCTTTCCCAGTTTGTACATTACAAATGCCAAGAAACCCACACTCCATACTGTAAAATTTATACACCAGCAGGTATGTTGATTCTCTTTCATGATTCACTTAACACTTCCTCAGTTTTTTCCTTAGGTAATGACAACTCCGAGCAACTACATTTAATTCTGGAAAGCCCAGTGGAGACTGGCTTTGCCTATACTGAAATACCATCACTTCTGGGACACAAAGTTACACTTCTATGCATAAGAAAAAAAGAAAAAAGATAATACACATCTCATTCCCCTGTAGAGGACATGATCGGGAAGAGTTTTCCTCACCCAGTAGAGGTGTATTTGCCCAGCGCTATCCCAAACGTCCTCCTCCGGTCCCTATATGATCAACTGACTGCATTCAAGTGACAGCTGGTGGGGGCCATGTTCACAGCACATGAAAGCAGGCTGCAGCCACAAGGGGAGTGGGAGGCATGGCCTTCTCCTCACTTTCTCACAAGCCTCCTGCCAGGCCTGCCAGATTCTCCCCGTCCGTCCACCACGCCCCACTCACAGCCATCTGCTCCCGAACCCCGGCACGGATGTTAACTTAACATCCACCGCCAAGGCATGAGATGTGGAAAGGCCCCAGGAGGCCCAAGTGTAGGGGCCTCCCTCACTGTGAAATACCAAGAAATCACAGTGAGGGGAATGCCGACCTTCTGGGGCCCCTGTTCACCTAGGTTGGGGCCTCCTTTGAAGTTCTTCTACTGTTAGTGGACAACTTTTCACATTCTCCAAGAGGAAAAAAAAATTTAGTGAGCATCTGGTATTTACACAGAATCTTAGAAGGAGTTGATGGATTTAATTACAAGTGTTAGTAAAACAGGAAAATTGTAGCCAGGCTTTCAAATAGCCACTCGCCAGAAAGTAACAGCACTTTCTTTTGTGCTGCTGGTAGAGACTGGGATTTATTTTCCTAGCATTGTGTTCTTGGAGAAAGGGAGGTAGGTAGAAATAGCTGTTGGCTGGTGGTAGCTTTTTCTTTACTTTATGATATTGTCCTTCTGATACAAAGATCAGGCTGCAAACAGCATTCTGCCAGAGTCTATACTCTGAGCTGTTTTCCACTCATGCCATGGTGAGGGATTTTTCTCTCTGTTACCAGCGCTCACTCACAGCTGACAACAGGCATTTGTGAAATGACTGGCTGGGATTAAAGGTACAACATAAGGCCAAGAAAATGACCTCAGATAACTGACCTATATGAGGATTAGAGAAGTATCTGATGCTGGCAGCAGGCTCTGGTGAGTCGTAAGAACCAGTTGCAGGATGAGCACAAGCCTTTGCTGCCAGGTACTGAAAGAGAGCTGGGCTGGTGAAGCCAGGGAAAGCTGGATTTTAGAAAAGGCCCAAGGAGTGGCTGTGCAGAAGTCATTGAACCTTTTCTTCCCCATCAAAATGTACAGAGGTTGGGAGAGTAAGAATTTCTCTTATTCTCTTCTAGCCTGAGCATTCCCTAAGGGTCATCCATGAGATGGTGGGATTCTGTATGCACTGGTATCGTTTATGAACAGAATGGTCTCTGTGCTAGAAGATGAGATTTCTCTTTCCATTTTCTTATAGTTTACATTATTGATTTCTAAGTAGGATGCACTAGTTTGCTTTCCTCCTCTACCTCCCCCCCCACCACCACCTTGAAATGGTGGTGAATCAATGACAAGAAATATGCTCTGGTTTGCATTTAATCCTTCTAGCTGGTAAGTACAACTTAACTTCCTTATCAAATCGGTCAGGGTACAAGTGGGGTTCTTGGGCTCTGTGCCTCTGTCAGTTGGTACTACGAGCCCATTAACCGCATTTGTCAATTTTGTGTTTTAAAAGCAAAACCAAAAGGATGAATGTGTCATCACACACTCTTTAATCTGAAATCCATAAGGGAAGGACTTCAGAAAGAAAGGGGGGAGTGGGAAATGCACATGCCCTCCCTTCACCCTCCCTGAACACTGCTGAATTTGAAGCTGGGCTTTGTCTCAATCAGACCATCCCTAGCCAAGGCAATGTGCAGGCCACATTGGGAACCAATTTAGTCATTTCTGACTTCTCAACAATCAAATAAAACAATAAATAGCCTGAACCAGACTTGAAGGGGAAGAGGACCACATGTATTTCCTCTTAGGGTTTTTTTTTTTTTTTGAACATGAAAGTTTGGCTTGCAAAGAACTTATTGCACAGACACATGTGGGCTCAATAGGATAGATCTTTAACTGATGAGACAGATTCCAGATTCGAGCACACAATATCAGGATTTAAATCCTCAGAATTTGGTAATGGAAAGTTTGGGTCACATTAAGGGTTGTGGGATCCAGGGATAAGATTTAGTTTTAAATTAGCCTCCTGGGTAGCCTGAGCATCCCCCTAAGAAGCACCATATGTCTCAAATTCCATTTCTTTCCTTCTCTCTTGGCACTCTGCATTTGATGGACCAGAAAATTCCTGGCTTCAGATCCCTTCCCTTTGTATTTATTGTTGACTCCCATCTTTTTTATTTCAGTTAGTTTTCTTTTAAAATGTTTTCCAACATTTAGTTTTGACATTTGCAAACTTAAAGAAAAAATAAAAGGATAATATGAATAACACCCAGCACCCCTTCATTTTATAGTCCTTGATTGGTAATGACAGGTACATTTTGCCACATTTACTTTTAAAGAGAGAAAGTAAATGAACTATATGAAACACACACACACACACACACACACACACACACACACCATGGAACATCCACTCATTGATCTACCTACTCACTGTTTATATGGGGGAAAGGCACATTCTCCAAGCTGCCCTCCTAGTGCTATCCTCATGGTTGCTAATTTGCGTGTTTAGCATTAAGACTCTGTTTGGGCCATGTTTACTCAGGGGAAGGGTCCCTGTGTGCTGAAAAACCACACATGTTTTTAAAACATCTGTGAAGGCTTGGTTCTTTCTGCTTCCAGGACTCAGGCTGACTAAGCTCAGCGGAGGGCCTCTGGATGTTCCTTTTAACTCAGTGGTCAATCAATAGTAAACTTTGGGCTAGCGGAAAAACAGAGGGTCTGCCTTTGTGTGGTGGGCAAAAGCACTTACTTCATCTGGCCTAGACTGCAGAGGTTTGATCTGGGGTATTAAGTATTCATCCTACTAACGTTAAAGTAGTATTTGACTGTTTCTGTCAGTTTCTTCATCTGTAGGATGGAAAGGACAATATTCTACCTCAGAGTAGTGAGGATTCAATCAGTGGGACCAGGGCTTGTGCATGTACTTGGTGGGTGTTACCCATTATTGTTGTGCTGTTCCTTCTTGCACCCTCAGGTAGCATGTTGATGGAAAGCTGATGGTAGACAGAATAAGATCTATCTATCTGACATCTATCTGGCCATGTTAGCCTCTTATTTCAGCAAAAGCTTTCCTTAACTCCAAGTTTGTGGGCTGTGGTATGATTAACTTTTGAAGAGTATGCTGTCATCATTTTCATAATGACTGTGTTCTGAGTATGGACTCCATGTCCCCAAGCCACTCAAACATGTACCCTTAGGCACACAGGATTTAGGAGTGGACAGCAGACAAATACAGGCATAACTAGAAGGTAGAACAAGATAAATACCCTGAGGCATCAAAAATAGGGGTGGGGTAGGGGAGAAGGTTCATCTCAGCTGAAATGGGATGAAGATAATGAATTGAATAGACAGACAAATGATTGGATATTGGTTGTAAGACCAAAGGAGGGGAGTTGTAAGAGTGAAGGCTTGGGGAACTAGCTAAAACTGGAACATGAAGCATGAAGAAGCTGGCAGGAGAGTATTCAGAAATTTCTTTGGACAAGATGTACCTAAAATACCATGAGGAAAGTGAGGCTGCAGTCAGAAATTTGGGATTGGACACAGCACACAGGACTCTCAGAATTATAAACAAGGTGAGAGGGTCCTCTACAAAGAGATGAAGGGCTGTGCCTGCCAAGGCCCTACTCATAGAGTGGGGAGAAAACAACTAAGAACAATACGAGACAGCGCCCAGGGAAGGAGCCAAGGAAAGAGGATGTGAAAAGGAAGAATCAAGAGAGTATCACTATAGAACAAGGAAGGGTTCTAGAAGGGGAACTCAAAAATGGCAAGTGCTTCAGACGTCCTGGGGGATAAGGACAAGGAAAAACATCTGGGTTGGTAGCTTGGGAGGTCTAGGGTGGGCATCTAGAGAATTGCAGGGAACTGAGGTAGCTAGATTACACATTAAAAGTCAGTAGGAAAATGAAGTGGCAAGAAAGTAGAGGCAGCAGCACACACTAGTTTTGAAAAGTATAATGGAGGAGAGGAAAGTGTACATTTAGGCCCTATGAATCTGGTTTCAATTGTTTGTAGCTCACGGTAAAAATATAGCCCATCATCCTTCAAACTACCGCATGCAACTTAACATGCTCTTAGGATCTCTCTCTCCAGACACACACACACACGCACACGCACTTGAAGTATACTATATATACACAATTTTATATTAGTATAATGTAATAATGTAAAATCTACCTTCTAATCTTCTATTTAGTCGGTTATTCTTAATAAAAAACAGTCACCATTTATACAAAATCAACGGTAAATAATCCAGGTATTACATCCTTTGTATGTACAGACCACTTTGTCCACGGGAAGTAAATGAAAGCAGAAGAGAGAAAGCTTTATAGCATTATGGTAATTTTAAACCATGGCTGCAGAACCTTCCACCAATAGATGGGGTCCACATCCCGCCCTTTGAGTCCGGCAGATTTGTGTTTCTTAGAATAGCAGAGATGGCTGTTTCCTAGGGCTAGGTCAAAAGGACCCTTGCTGCTGCTGCCTCTGTCTCTTGGAATGTTTCCTTTCTGGAGGTGCCCTCTAGGAACCCCCTCAAGAACCCAGCTGCCAGACTCTGAAACAGCACAGCATGTGGATAGGACTTGTGGAAGTGCTTGGGAATAGCCCCGCCAAGCTCAGCCTTGTGTCCTGCCAGGCATGGGACATGAGTGAAGACATCTCCAGTAACTCAGCTCAATGACTCAAGTCATCCAGACACCATGGAGCAGAGATCAGCTGCTCCTCTGTGACCTATCCAGATTCCTGACTCACTGAATCCTGGAGCACACGAAAGGGTTGTTGTTTTATACCACTAAGTTTTAGAGCAGGTAACTGGAACAAATGTCTTGAATGTGCATTTCCTGCTTTGTTGAGGGCATTTTCCATCACAATGTTAATTTCAGAGCTCCTTCCGTGCTCAAGGGATGGGTGCAGGGACATTAATTTGAAATTTCTCCATAGCACAGGCCACACCTGAGGTGCAGTGAGAAGTTTAATAGTGGGCTAGAGATTTTCAATCTGAATTGTGGGGTGCAAGAGGTACCTCAAGTCACATACCTTGAGCTCTTACTATGTCACTTTTAAGAGAATCAACAAATGCAAAAGAACTTGATAAATATTTTCCACAACAAAACACAATTGGTTGCACTGGGACCCAGCTCTGTTCCTCATTAGTTACCCTTCACTTGTCAGACAAGCTCCGTATCTCAAGGAAATCCACTGTGGATGCTTTATAGTTGGTTGGGAAATGTGACTATACATTTTCTTTATACAGCATGCGCTCTTGAGCCTGCTTTTAAATCTAGAGTACATGCTCAGCTCCCTCTTCCCACAGGAAAAGGAGCTTCAGCTTCCAAAGAGAGGTAAAAGCAGGTCACAGTGGCAGCTTTTGAAAGAGCCCCGCGGCAGAGGAGGCGGAGAAGGCCAGGCTGCCGTTATCAGTGGCTACCAGGTACCCTGGGATCACGTTAGGTGATAAAACACTTGGCTGACACCAGGAAAAAGAATCATCACTCTTTCTCCTCTACCCCACCCTCACTCCCTCTTCTTTTTTTTCAAAAGGAGGCTTTTTACCCTCATTAAATGAAACCTTATCTCTGAAAGACTGCAATCCTCAGCAAATGACAAGTGCGCCTAATCTCATTTTCTGACAAGTGATTCTGACAGCACCTTCCTTTTGATTTCTGAGACATGTAGTTAGACATATATTAATCTGTCAGTCATCAAGCTAGGAAGATTTTTTTTTAAAGAAAGAAATGCACGTTTGTGAATATGAAGGCAAGACAAGAGGCCAGAGCACCTTTTTTAACTGACTCATGAACATTCCTTTCTCGGGCACTCCCCTCCCCTTCAGGCACATGGAGCGCCCAGAGATGGGAGGGGAAGCTGCCCTCCCCACTGAAAGGCCTGTGGAATGGGCATGTAGAACTCCAGAGTGTGGTCCAGAGGCAAGATCACATGTGCTCTGGAGTGAGGCAGAACAGGCTCTTGTCTTACTTGGTAAAGGCTAGATTCATTTCAGGAAAAGCTTAATCTCTGCTGGGTTCTCTGGGTAGGAGATGGCTCACGGCATCCGTTAGTTACAATGATGAAGTAATCTCTACTTCATGCATAAGCAGGCATACATAAAGTAGGTACCCAACACATGGAAACACTACTGTTGGTATTTCTGCTATGGGCTGCTAAGGAAGAAGTAGATGACTCCAAATCCGCACAGGGGAAGCAGGATGAAACAAGCTGGACCTCATTCCTCAAGAGGTAGTGAATATAAAGGTTGTTCTCGAATGGCATGGTGGCTCACACAAGCCAGGAAGAACCTTATCAAAACTGGCACCACACAACTATTTAAATCTCAGCCTATAAAGCATTTGGATCTAGACTCTATTACTGAGGCATTTGTAAAAGGGAGCATATATGTGCCCTTTTTTGAGAGTCGGGGGGAGCTATAAGAACCAAATTTGTCTTGGTCACCCTGATCCAAGTCAGTGTACCTTATGATAGAATAAAAGTAGATTTGCTATTTCCCAACACTTTTCATCAATCCATACCTGCACTGGGAGATGTCAGCAATGTAATTGTGTTTCCTTTTCACTCAGAGTTGCACAGACTTGTGAGGGCTTTTCTAGCCCTCTTGTTTTACCAAAGGGCATGAGTAAGTCAGGATTTCTCTTCTGAGAGGTACAGAAGATGAGAATGGGGTGGAATGCAACAGTGTGATGTGCCAAGTTAGGTTATTCTCCTTTGTCATTTGGTTTTCAAGATCAAGCAATGGCTTGGCAACATGTTCTAGAGTCACTGAGCCTGAAAACAGGTGCATAAAGATCTGTGCGTTACAAGTCTCAGAAATGAGCTTCTAGGTCATTTCAGTCAACTCTCCATACCCCAACCTCTCATCTCCCAAATAAAACAAAGCAAAAACACCTCAAGGCACTTTCAAATCATTCTTCGCATAGATTCCAACTTCCCTCAGGGCTTAGTCTTAGATAGGTACCTACTGTTGTTAAAAGAGGGTCAGAGAACAAAGAAATACAAGAGAAAAGGAAAACTAAGAGTTCACTGACTTGTTTTCACCTACTGGCTAGCCAGTTTTGTTCCTTGAAAATAGGCACCTCTTATGACATGTGCTATTTAGTTCTCTCTCTTTTATTTTTTAAATCTGAATGCTTGGCAGATAGCATGAATCTGTCTTCATGGCTTTTTAGCCCACAGATAAGGAAACAAGTGGAGTTAGAATCACAGATATGGTTAGGATGGCCTGACCCAATCAAGCTACTGCCCATCTGCAAGGCAGGGCTGGAGCCACCAGCAGAGCTCCTGCCTAGTTTTCTGACTTTCAGCTCTATAAATGTCTGACTAAGGCTGCTTTCCCAAGTATGGGAGCTTCTGCTGCCCTGTTTTTAAAAATCACATGTACTGATCTTTGCAAGAAAACAGTAACTATTATCTCTGTCTTTTCTAAAGCCTGGTCCACCATAAAAGAAGAGCGACAATAGCCTTTAACATGCATGAGGTCAACCATTAAATTAGGAGGCTGAGGGCCCAGGGACTCCTAATCAGTATGCCCAGTATCCCCCCTGTCTCTGAAGAAATTGTTGAATGTCTCTCCCTTTTGCACCAGCACAGAACTATAGTTGTCCTCATTTCTTCAAGAGGTGATGACTTTTTTTGGTTCTCTTATCTTTTAAACAGGGGAATTCTTCAAGACCCCCCTCAAATGTCTAGAAAGAAAGAAGTAGGAGATTCAATTCCCAGCTTCTACTAAAATTTCCAACCAGATTACTCCCAAGTCTCCAGCTCCATAATTCTGTATGCCAGACTCAAGTTTCCAAGCCACATACTGGATGTTGCCACTGGATGTCTCATCAATACTTCATGAACTGATATTTCTAAAAATGACACAGGTATTTCATTCTATCAGCAGTCAAATGTACCCCACCCTTTCTCTTCCTCAACTCCAAATGCAGTTCACTAAATCCTCTACTTGCTATCATTCCTATGTATCTCATTCCCTCCCTTCCACTCTCACACTTGTGACTTTCATTCAGGTCATCGGCCTTTGGGGTATCTCTGATATCCTGACTGTCTCTTCCCAGACTGGTGTCTTCCACTCTCTCTTTTTACCCAAGTAAAGGATTCCCATGGGTCAGGCCCAAGGACAGAGCTCTGGTACCTCCTTCCAGGTTGATAACAATAAAGGACAGGTTAGACAGAAACTAACTTTTTAATTTCGCCTGTCCAACCAAAACTGTGAATCGTGGACAAAGCATTTAACCTCACTGAATACTGCTCCCTCCTTGGTAGTAGAAGAATGCTTACTTCCTATATCTTAAGCTAGTAGGAAGAAATGGAGTATATGATTTTGTGCCAAGGAGAGCCTCAAATTATGCTGGTATTTTTAGTGAAATGAGACAAAATTGGAAAAGAAAGAAAATTCTATTTGCTTGACTTGGCTTGTAGGCTTGGACCCAATATACTGGACATGGTAGGCACTCAAATATTGTTAGTGCCTCTGGCATGAGGACCTCTATTTTAGCAAGTCCTGAGGAGAGGAATATATTCTTAAGGGGATAAACCTTTTAAAGGATAATTTTCCTTTCTTCAACCAGTTACCAGAATTGACAATCATTCCCTTTGACCATGAAATCTAAGTCACTTTATCAAGCCTGATGAATAGCTGCCCACTGAACAACCAGCTGGGAAGGAAGCAGCCCCAGCAAGGCTACAAGTCCTCTCTGTGAGAGCCATGTTTGTTTTGTGATTCTCTACTCAGGCCCCTTTGGGGTAGCTGCAATGGCTCTGCAATCAATGGCTGGGCATAAAACAAAGAGGTCAAAGTTTTTTGAAAAGGATTGGGATTGCTGAGTCTAGAGGAGGGGCTGAAGTTAAAGGGGACAGGGTTATTCATTCTCTTATCTTAAGGGTGACTCAATAACTGCCCTAGAGAATCCGGAAAGCTATAAACCAAGTATGCCCTTATTTATGGAAGCGACTGACAAGGATGCACACGTGATAACCTGTGTCTGCTCTGGGCTGGGACCAGACACAGGGGAGGTACCCAATGTCTCTCTTAGGTTACCTGAAGCTCTCTAGTCCATAAAACCCTGCCCTGTAGGTCCTTTAGCCAAGAATCAAATACTCTGCGTAGATGGGCCTGAAGACCTTCCCAATACTCCAAAGGCTCAACATGTCAGCAAAGACCTTGCCCCAATTTCCTTTCCTCACTTATTCTCAACTACATTAAAATTTTCAGCCTTCTTATTCAATACTTGCTGTTCTCTGACACACACGCACACAAGGATGAAATCAATTACGATTTGATTAAGACAGAACAGAAAGAAAGGAAGTAATAACAATCATCATTTCATTTATAAAAGCCTTCCTTCCAACCCAGGATCTTGGTGTGCAGAAAAGGCAATTAAAACAAGGTTCAATTAAAAATACTATAAAACAGAAATCAAATAAAATATTAAAAAGCCAAGTGCCATTATTAAATAAGTGTTTGTGAGAGGAGGTCCTCAGACAATAACAAAGAGTCTAGAGAGAGCAGGGAATCCTCCTCCTGGCAGGGAGGACACACTCTTGAGACTCACCTACAGAGAATGCCACTTCGTTGCTTAGCACAAAACCTATGTTTTGTTGAAAAGTAAAAAATAACGCTACTCACAAGTATGCAACTGATACTCACTTTACATTTTCAATTCCTAAGTGGCCTGTACCCCAGGCTGCTTTGCTTCAGAAAGGCGTATCCCCCCACTAACATCTGCGTGAGCTGTATTGTGTGTCTATTTGAATCTAATTGTGTCCACTCTCCTACCTAGTGGGTCACTGCATCCTAACTGCTCTTGCTTTATAGAAGAATCAAGAAAGAATCATGTGGAAATGCTACAAATAGGGCTTTTCATGCAATAGCCTCGACATCCAAAAGATGGATAAGGAATTGTCTAGTTTTAATTGCAACTTCTATTCAGAATCTGGAGCGTGGCAGAGGGCAAGTGGGGCATTGGTGGTGAATATAGAGTGAAATATATATTTGTAGAGGTTTGGGCTTACAACCACTGAAGCAAATACAATAATATAAATCAACTTTACCTCAACAGGGAAAATTGAAACAAAAAAAAAAGATTGGAAGATGGAAACAAAAAACTGGAAAAAAAAATATCTTCAGCATAGTATGCTATACAAAGCAGAGAGATTAAAGAGACCCAAGTCTTGGGTGTAGTGGTATCACCTTGGGCAAGTCACTTAAACTTTTCAGAGCTTTAGGTCTCACACATGCAAACTTGGGGAGCCAGACTAGCCACCTCAAGATCCTTTCAGCTCTGAATCTCTCTGTTTTGTGGTCTGTAAATATAGAGCACAGGCCTTTTCTCTGTTGAACTCTTCTGTACCTCTCTGTAGGGTAAGGAAAGCCAGAGAAACAAGATCCTTAGAAGTATATAATCTGAATAACCAGAAGGGATGTAATTAAATTCAGGGTTCTGTTCCCACAAACACACCCAAGGATCTTCCCATAAAAACACTATGGTAATTAACAAACCTGCAAACCACATGCCTCCACCCTCCAGGCCCTTTGGCTTCACCAAAGCCAGGTTCTGGCCCGCACCTCTCAGACAGCAAGCCTTGCTCCGACTGCTGCTCAGGATGTGTTGTGGCCTATGGCTCTTTGTGAGAGACAGGAGCATTTTAAAGTCATGTAGGGGCATGAGTACATTTCTGAAATTTAAAAAATCGTTAAAACGATGAAAAGAAAATGGAAGGGGGCCTGCTTATCAAAATATCCCCACCTCTGTACTAAAGCCTCCTCTTCTCTCTGCCTTCAAGGGATTGCTACAGAGCAGGTGCCAAATTGGTTCCTCAGGAACCTGGCTCTGGGAGGAGCCCTCCCCTCTTGCAGCCACTACCTGCCTCCCCAGGGAAGTGTGCTTCACCGCCCAAATCCTCTAGGGCTCAGGCATTCCATGGGCTGGGCCAGCCCCTGGCACTGTTCTGACAAGAGTGAAATCTATTTTCAGAATTCTCCTCTACTTTTAACACCCTTATGTCATATGTTCACCCAGACTGGCCTTGCAGCCCAGAAATTATATTTGTCCTGTCAATTGGCTAACCTGATAAACTCATAGTGCCTCAGCCAGAGAATCTGAGGCCACTCGGGGATAGCCAGGGAGGTCTGCCTTAGCAGAATATGCCTGTCAGGACCTTTTGATGACATCAGGGAGAGGCATTCTCACTCACTTATCGGATGAAGTCCAGCAGGAAAAGCCTGAGAAAGATAATGGGTTTCTTTTTAGAGTGCAAGAATCATACCTAGTTATCTTTGCAATATTCATGGGGGGTTTATCACAGGGACCTGACCCTCTCCAGAGGGTCCACATCTGCTGATCTGAATTTGAAAACTGGCAACAAATCTGTACAGCCTTGCTACTCCAAGTGTGGCCCAGGGAACTGCAGCATCAGTGTCACCTCGGTGAGGGTTAGAAATGCAGACTCACAGGCCCTAACCTGGACCTGCTCAGTCAGCACATGTAAGACCCCCAGTGACAGAGAAGCTTGCTCAGGTTTGAGAACCCTGACCTAGATTATGGGAGGGGTCAGAGAGGTGAGCAGGCACAGAAACACAGTCTGAGCATATTCAGCTCTAACCACAGAGCTGTTTGACAGCATTCAGATTTTACAAATTTGAACATTTTTAATAAGGTAAACCCCCACATTTAAGCAGGAGCCTAAAGGTGTCACGAACTGGTGTCCTCATTTACACAATCAGCTCCCTGTGAAGTCAGCAGAATCCCACTTCACACTGGGAGTTGGATTCCAGTCTTCCCAAAGGTTTGAAGAAGTCTCAGCAATGGTCCAATGAGCTCTTGCCACATTCCTGTGGTGACCTGCCAGCTGAGTGAGTTTAGATGCCAGTCTGCCTGGCCTAGGTCTAGTTGGATTTTCTTTCCAGTAGTTGTTAGTAAGGCTAAAAATGGAAAAAAAATACCACGTGATTTCTTTGGGGGTCTTGTGCCAATCTTCCAAAGGAAGCACAAGATTTTCAAACCAGTCCAGTGAGAGACTTCTTTATTGGTTTTGCTTTTTAGGTTGGATTGATAAATCCGTTTCTTTCTCAGCACAGGTATATTTTTCATTTGCTGATGATGGCAGAAAGTCTCCTGCTCACATCTGTATTATAATAAATGCATTATAAATGAGTAAGTAGGAAACAGTAAGGAAATGATGTTTTACTTTTAAATGCTAATTACGAAGCCCTGGTGCAGTTAATGTGCAGGGTGTTCTGTCAATTTTTAATGTTTATGCCAAGTGTAGTCTTCAATTTAACATGAGCTTTAATCCTTTGAGTACTAAATTGCCTTTTAATGCTTGCAGAACAACATTGTGTTTGCACAAAGTCAGGTCTGAAAAATGTATTTAGTACAAGGTGTGTTGTGGGAAGGCAGGGAAAAGGGGGGCAGGGAATATTTTTTTTTTTAAGAAGATGGTATTGGAACATAGTGAAAGCAAGCAGCTTCCTGCTCCCTTCAAGAACATCATTTCCTATTCTTTCTGAGGTTGCTAGGAGTGTTTCTCTCCTGTTGCTCATTTAACCCTCCAGTGCAAGCTTCCAGTTCCCAGGATCTTAGTCAGCCCCAGGATATACCTTGTGCCATCAAAAAGACCATGGCAAAAACAGAGGCCGAGAAGGGGTTGCTCCTGTGTTCGACCACCCTCCTGGAATATTCCAGAGAAAGGTGCTTGAGGTGTCTGAAAGGATGCAGAGAATTTTACAGTCACAAATAAAAAGAGGTATGATGACAAAACTCATGTATTTCCTGTTAATAAAAGGACTAGAGATTTTTAGGGTGGAAGATGAGCTTAAGAAAGCACAAGAAGACAGGGCCAGTGGCATCTTGGGCCATTTTCCACTCCGGGTATCATTCTACAGAGAGCTGGTCAACTTGTGTTTTTTCCTAATAGTGGGAAATATACCCTAAAATGTCTAAACCTTTGATCTAAGTATCCTCTCTGGAACCTACTTTTCTTTCATTCCCAATAACCCATACTGACTACTCACTGCTTGTCAAACATACGCAAAACCTCTGAGCTCTGCATAAAAACAGCAGCAATGCTTACGTATCACTTACTGTGGCACTGGGCACCATGCCAATAAGCACTTTACATATATTAACTCATTTAGTTCTTTCAATAGGCTATACTACTATTATTACCATCCTCACTTTGCAGATGAAGAAAGTGGTGCACAGAGAGGCTAAGTAATTTGTCAAAACTGACACAGCCACTAAGAGGTAGACTGAGGATTTGAACCCAAGTGGTCTGATTCTAGAATCCCCTGCTGCCTCCTTCATCACTGGAAAATGTCCTTCCTGGCACTATTTATTGGCCAAAGCATCTATCACTGTCAGTAGCTCCTATTCAGACACCAGTGACCCCTGATAGATCCCTTCTTGACCTGACTCTCCAGGTGCTGTCCTGTCCAGGGGTCTGTATTCACACTACGGTTGAGTGCTCCTGGAGCTGGATCTTCTGCTACCACATTACAGACCTGCGATTCTGCTGATTCTAGAGAACCCCTACATGTCATAGTCTAAGAACAATGCTGAGCACTTAGTACTTCAGAAACAGTGGGGTAAATGGGGTAAATGTGGGATAAATATCCCTCCAGCCCTGGGGACAAAATCTCATTAGAACTACAGTATAGGATTATTTTTTTTTCAGTATAGGATTATTTTTAAAAATTCCTTCATTGCATGAAATTATTTATTATTTTACTTTTATGTAGAAGAATTGGGGTACAGCCTCAAGGGGTGCGAGGATTCACCAGACACTGTGGGGACAGAACAGGCAGATTTACTGAAATACACTGTGGAGGGCAGCAGCGGGCAAGACAGAAGAGGTCTGCTGTGCCATGTGGGTCACCTCCCTGGCTGGGGATTGAACTCAGGCCATGGAGGTGGGCTGTCTTGTGGTAGTGCAGAGTCTTAACCCATAGGCCAATTCAATGAAACTGCTGGGTTTTTTTAATTAAGAAAAAAAAATTAAACTGCTTTTTTTGGTGAAGGACAAAAAGTAGATGAGTATCAGCAGTTTCATGGAGTTCACAGAACTCTTGGCTAGTCTCCCTGTGGGGTGGCCCAGCCCAGCAGCAGCAGCCTTGTCATCCTTGTGCCACGATGCTGACTGGCTTCTGGCCTCACAGTACTACAGGCTCCCAAGAGCAAGGTGTGCTGCTCACTCCCTCCACTGGAAACCACTGTTTCTGGAAGAAAGCATTTGTTTCCAAATGTTTTCTTCTGGTGATTAGCCATTCAGAAAGAACAATGGCCACAAATATGCACTTAGTAAACTGCCTAATGATTAAATAATATGTTACAGAAATTTGAATATAAAAAGGCCATCTTTACATGCGAGAGCTAATAGGCATGCTTGACAAACTTCAGTACAGCTGCTCAGATGGAGAAGGAACTAAAAGGGGAGAGAAATTATGAGGTTTCATCACTTTGTAAGTTCAACAACAACAGAAAATACCACATGGAGTCCCACAGCTGTCATTTACTCTGGGGTGAGTGCAGCATGAATGGCCACCTTAAATACAGGTTTTTATGAATCTATTTATTACATGGCTGGACACATAATAATTTGATGCAAAACTATGTATTAGCTTTAAAGGTACAAATACTAGTGACTGAAGGGACAAGGCAGGTCTGGAATTATGTAAAACAACAAACATCAAGGGATCTTGTCTCAAAAATGAGCCATAAATAACAGTAAGCACAGAATGCTAATTTGTCCATCTTGCTTTAGTTGTCGCTCATCTACTTATCCTCAAGCCCAATAATTTCATTTCTACTTTAGTATAGTTAAAAGTGACTTAAGTCAAGACTGTATTTCCTAAGTTAAAATGATGATAATTTGCCTGCGACATAGCAATGAATAATTACTATGCCCTGGTTATCTACCAAACTCATGATCATTCCTCTAAAGCACAGACTGTCATAGGTAAGCAAATGTCCAGCAAAGGATTAGATTTCCTGGCCATCCCCATGTCCTTCGGAAAGTGTTAAGGTGACATGACTAGTTTTTGGCAATGGTCCATGGAGGACAAATGTGTCAATCCTGGGTTTCCTTTCTCTTTGGTCAAGTTGGCAGTGAAGAACAGGAGATTCAGGTGAAGCCACAGATAAAGAGTTGGGTCCCTGAATCACTACATGGAGAAGAGTCATGTGCCAACTAGGAATACCCATGTCCAGACTGTTAGATGAATGAGATGAAAACATCAATTACATCTCAGCCTCTATTTAACTTTGGGTTCCATATATAATGGGAGTTGACTTTATTCTACTGAATATTTAGAATCTCCAGTTACTCTGTTAAAAAAAAAAAGCTATTATTCTATAGAACATACTATCCACTATCTACAAAATGAGAATACTTGTGTGAAATTTACTAAAGACATCCAGATGAAAAACAACAGAAAATAGCAAGTAATAATAGCAAACAAACAAACAAACAAACAAAAATACAGCGATCCTTTCTCCCATACCTAGGCTCAAGATTCAATCTTTAGGGGGGGTAAAGATATAAGTTTACTTCATCTAAAACAACAAATTGAAAAAAGTGAGAACCCAAATCTAAATTCTTTCCCACTATGCTCTCTGTTAAACCCCTCTTCTGCTATTGACAAGACAAGTATCAGAGGAGAGGAGAGGCAGAGGGTGGAAAAGAGCTACTTTTACCAGCCTGTAACAAGGTATAGCCAAGAAAGATTTTTTTAAACACCTGCCTACCCTCCATCACAGAACTTTCTCTCAGGAAAAGGCTGGTAGAAAACAACATTATTATTTCCTCATTTGGGATAAATTGATACAGGCTTAGGCATGGAAGCAACAGTGCCAGAGGGGTGATTTATGAAGTCCTGTTTCTCTCTCCCAGCCTAGAGATGCAGTTATAGCTCTTGCTTTAACATTGGGGATTACAGCTTTCTAATGAATCGATGCCCACACATTATCCACCAGGTGACCCGCTGGGCTTGGAAATGAGAACTGTTTTCCAGGCAGTAATTAGGAGTCCTGTTCTTTCCTTCAAGACTTTTCTGCCTCTCTAGGGCTCATGTCCACAGCCTGGCTCCAGGAAAGACTGGGCGGTGTTGGTTCTTGGGTGAGGCATATTTTAGAGCCTACCCACTTTTCTAAGGAAGCCTTATATGCGGCCACCAGTGTGTGCTGCACAGAAAGCATTTGGCAGTGGGCTGGGACAGTGATGCAGTCCTTCCCACTCCAAGCCCATTTTCAAAGAGATAGCTGTGTCAGCAGAGCTGCTTGGGTACATGGGAAAGGGTCAGTAGCCCCCACATCACCACCCGCATCTCCTTCTGCAGGTGTCTGTCTTCTCACTGGCAGTTCTCACTTTCCATCTGGTTTACCAGGCAAATGACTGGTGGAACTACCAAAGATAATCCCAGATCTTTTCCCCCAGGAAATGAAGGCATTATTTGGCAGAGATGGGGCTGACTTGAGTGGCTGTTAGCACTCAAAGTTTTATTTACGACAGAAAAATATCAAAAAGCAGTATCTGAAAAGTCATTTGTGTACCTCAAATAAAGGATTAAACCTTAAGTCAACACCTAGGCCTGTACAGATGGCCCTGCCTCTTCAGATTGGAGCTTGGGTGCATTTGCCCAGCCTCATTCATTTCAATTGCTCAAAGTTAGCATTTATCCATTTCCTGATGTTTATAGGGCAGAAGGAAGATATCATAATCCTTGTTTTATAGGTGAAGTTAAGGAAGGGACCCAGGTCATAGATTCATTCACTGGTTGCCCCAGAGCTCCAACCAAGGTCTGAGTTTTCCTCCCAAATGTAGCTCTAGGATCTCCTTACACTGCCGGCCCCTCTGCCCTGGGTGCTAGCAAAATGAACTAGTCCCTCGTTGCTCAGAAATCCTCCTGGGTATTCTTCCTCTACTTCCAACTTCCTTCAACCTAAGTCTAACTTGACAAAGTGCAGCACACTACAAAACCCAGCCAATAAAAAGCCCTCCTGAAGAGGCTGGCCTCGAGCACTGTGAAACAGTGGTGTTTCTCCTCTGCCTGGAATGACTCTTACTTCTGTCCTTGTCTTATTTCCTCTATTGGAAGCTGAGGTGGTATGTACAGTGTTGGCTAACTGGGTTCAAATGTGAACTTTGAATAAAAACAGAGAGATGTCCATACTTTGGGCTTATATTCTTATAGGGGAGAATGAGAAATAAAAGTAAGCAAGGTAATTGGAAGACTGTGATATACATCATGAGAGCCACATTGAGATAGGGGCTAGCCAGGGACATCAAGAAGGTTCCATTTGAACAAAAGGATGAGAATGGGCTGTGTTTCCACACCCACAGAGCATAAGCCACTGGGGAAGCTCTGCAGGTAGAGGAACTGGCAGGTGGGGAGGCCCAGGTGAAGAAAAAGGAGTATAGCGGTCCCAGCAACAGTGCAGGGGACTGGGAGGGACTGAGCAAAGGTTGTGGAGGTGGCAGAAACAGGGGCCATGGAGGTAGTCTGGGTTTGTTCAAGACATGGGAAACCTCTGGCCCTCTTAAGCAGGGAGATGCCCATGACACAGCTTTGCTTTTTGCTTCAGATGGCCCTGGGTTCTGCATGAGAATGTTGGGTCTCTCTTAAAGGGAATAATGCACAGTTAAGAGGAGAGACTTTGCCGCTCACCTGCTTGTAGCCTGGTGTGCCCGGAAACAGATTAAAACCTGGCCAAGCCTCAGCTCCCTCAAATGCAAAATAGGCTTAAAACCAATGACTTCCTCACCCAGAGGGGACATAAAGCATATAATGCATTTTGCTTGCTGTCTGTACCACAGAAACTCTCCCTAATGACAGCGTTGACATCAGTAGCAGCAGCTGCAGTAGCTGTGGGGTGGGAGATGGGGAAGACCTCCCTGTCATGTCCTTGCTGTACAGCAGGGATTTCCTACATATCCTCCCTCCCACCTGGGTGAACACAAGCCTTCACTAGTCCCTCTTCCCTTGGAACATCTGCTCATTTTGAGGACTATACAGAGCTAGGTACTCAGCTTCATCACACAAACAACAGTCAAGTCTTCAGGCTCAGGTGACATTGAGCTCATGGAATGTCGTTAGGGAGTGTTTCACCCCTCTGCACAGATGCCTCACACCAAGACCATCTTTATTGGGAGTGAAGTGGCAGGGACTACAATACCAAAGACACACACTGTAAACCTGGTGCCACGCACTGTAAACCTGGCATGTTAAGTCAGGAGCCATAATGCACTTCACGTGCACAGTCTCCTGCGACTTGCCATCCCTGCCTGTCATACGTGTCTTCATAGCACTGACTCCTATTTGACATTACTGTAAATATTAGTGAGCTTGTTTTTCCACTATCTCCACAAAGGGAGGGACTCTGGGGTACCTTTTCCCAAGCTCCAGCCCATTTTCTGCAACAGTGCCAGCCTACAGTAGCCTCCCAGCAAACAGAAATGAATGTAAACTTCACGATTATCCCTAGGAGGCCTGTGCTATTAACACTGCAGCTATTCTACTATCTTACAAGCAAGGAAGCTGTGCTCAGTTAAGATAAGTGTTCAAGGTCACACAGCTGCTGAGTGACAAAGTTCTGGAACCCAAGAAGTCATCTGCTTATGTCTTGAGACAGAAAATATGAGAGTACAGTGTAATAGTTCTCAACCCAGGCTATATGAAGCGTCACCTGAGAGGGGCTCAAAGTCTTCATGACCAGGCGGCACCAGACCAGTGACATCAGAATGTGAGGAGGGCTGAAGAGTCAGAACATTTAAAGTCTCCCGTGTGACTCCAATGTGCAGGCCAGGCTGAGAATTGCAGCCTTGAGAATTACTTCCAGCAAGAGGGTCAAGAATTCAGGGAGGGAATACTGGCGGCAGCTTGGGTGGCCAGCGAGCCAAAAAAAAAAAAAAAAGCCAAGAGGGCTACTAACAAAGCTGACAATGACCCTTCCTCCAGTCCATGCTTACCTCCCACTGATAATCCCTTGATAATCCCCATCCTTCCCTCAGAGCTAAGGTAAGTCTCACAGCAAGGATCCTGCCAAGCTGTCCTAAGAAGCCTTAAGTATGTATAACACCACTCCAACAACCCCTGTGGCCCACTAGGGAGTGGACTGGAAAACCAGTTTAGATTTGCAAAGAAGCTGGTATTAAAATCGCTGAGGGCTCTCTGACTCAGGTTGCCATGCATGTTAGGGCCTGTGAATAATAAAAGAGGAGCTTGTAATTCTACTAAAAAATGAAATTTCCCCATTTCTGCAGAATAAACAAAAACAAAATAATACATTAGCTCTGCAATATGTCTGTGCTTCAGGGCTTCAAACTGTCATTAAAGTTGGATTTTATCCATGACAGATTTCTCCACTCCCCTTGCACCCCAAATATGAAAACATGCAGCCTTACAATGAATTTCCTTTTCTTTCTACTTTTTATCTGCATGTGGTTTATACACAACTGAACTGTAGAGAAAGTTGCCCAGACACTGGGCTCCTGCTTGCAGTGCTTTGCCTTTCAGACCTGAAATATCTCCCAGGGTGTTTTTAAAAATACGACAGGATCACATGGAAATAAACACCCCTCACACTTTAGGGAACATAAAAAGAAGACCCTCAGAAGCTTTGATTGTGTGGACTAATTCAGAGAGAGTTATAGTGGGGCTGCTGGCCCTGGGTTCAAAGCAGATCAGTCCCATGAGGGTTGGCTTCAGCAATGAAATGGATCAAAGGCTCCTGGAGGTGGCAGCAGCAGCACCGTGGCAGATCCTGACGCTTATCTGTGAGACCCCGCACCTACGTCCTTTCTGCACAAGTACATATACAAGGATGTGTGTTGGGGAAGGGGGAGAAGGAAGACCTTGCCCTATGTGCACAGGCAACCTCGTGTCCTAGATTAATCCTCAGAGTCTCTGCAATCAGGGAGATCACTCCTGGTTTGGTGGCTGAGACTTTTCAGTCAGTGCCCCACTGTCAAAAGGAGACCAGTGACCAACTTTCCAGACCACTGGGAGACCAGTGGCTGAGGTAGATAGCAATCTTTGTTATAGTCAAATCATGCTCATCTCTGCTTGAGCAGAAGCAGGCATTAAGGAAGCATTACTTTCAAGGTTTTCCTTGCTTCTCTTCCCTTTTTGGGCACACAGAAGTATGATGCCTCAAATATATCTGTGAGAAGGAGAAAGAGGAAAAGCAGAGGCTTGGATGGGCCATACATTGCGAAACTAGTCATTTGCAAAATCTAGGCTTGGTGGAAACAATCCTTCAAGGGGCTTAAGGAGCTCAAGTTCTCAAGTTCCTTCCCGCATGTCCCCAGAAACATGAGGTTAGCTGTTCACATGTGGTCAAGATGGACAGGGATGACTGGAATACCATCTTAGCTACTCCCAGCCAGGACCCCTTACCCAGACAGAGAAGGAGGGGAAAGCCCTGAGCACAGCTACGGGTTAGGTTACGCTGCCCAGATCCCTTAGAGAAGTGGCGCTAGAGGAAAAAATAGCAGCAAATTAGACACTGGGTAATATTCCAGAGACGGCTCCACAAGTGGCCTGGGCTGACAGAACAACTCACATCCAGCTTTGATGTCTTGATAGGTTTTTAACAAATTCTCCTTCAGTTATCCAGCTGCTTAGCTAATCAGATATTATTACCTCCTTTGTGCTTCCTCTGCCGCTCTCTCTCTGTTTATCAGGCCTGCCTTGCTGTAAAAAGAGCTCCATAATGATCCCTATCTAAATATTTCACTTCTAATACAAAGGTCTGTGTTTTGCATTCCAGAGAGACTCTACAGCTCACTCTGCTAAGAAGTAGCTCCCCTGCTTCTCTGGAAAAAATAAGCTGATTTTAGTTGTACATGATCTCGATGGAATTTTCCTGTATAATGTATTCTTGCATGCAAAACCGGGTAGGCAGACATTAAGACTGTGGGTTAGCTCCAGCCCACACACACTGAGGACGTCTGCAATGAATGCTGACTGGCAACCACATCCTGCTCATCCTTGGGCTTTGTCCTGGCATCAGAAAACTAGCAGGGACATTTGGACAGATTGCAGAATGCTGTCAGAAAGCCACAGAGAAACCATCAGAGGGGCTATGAGTGATGCACCTGAGGGGTCCCAGAGAAGAGTAAGCAGCAGAACTTTTAATTATTTCCTTTGTTCTTCATCCCAAAGAATGTTCCTGGGCATTTGATGTGATTTTTTAAGACAGATATGACCTAGTCCCAGCATGAAATATACACCTGCTTCTAGGATGTGAATAAAATCTAAGTTGTGAAACTCCGTGTGTGGGTGGGGGCTGCTTCTCATCTCAGGGCTGTCCTTCTTTCTATGGTAGATTATAATTTGTTTTGAAGTGACAAACAAGTGAAGTCATTGGCAGGAAGGACTCGGCAAATACCCCAGAGAATTAAAGAGCCCTGCCCTTCACTGGTAAGTGCAGAACTGTGGTACTAGTTGCCCACAGATTGTAATATCCAAATAGAACCATGTCATGTCCCTGTTTAAAGCCACCTAACAACTTCTGTAACAAGCAGAATGAATTCCAACCTCTTTAGATTGCTGTACAAGGCCCTATGGGGTCCGCTTTGGGCTACCTCTACAAGGGCTTAGTAAGGGCTTAGCCCTTACTCCCTCAGCTCAGCCTCAGTTCCTGCCCCTGCACAGAACCAGGGATACACCACATGCACTGGCACAGCAGGGCCTTTTCACTGGTTGTTCTCACCCCAGATACGCCTAAACTTCCTACAACAGCTCAACTGGACCCTCAGAGAGCCCTTCCTTGGGCTCTCTGAGTAGCCCTCTCCTACCTTTGCCATAATATTTTCCCTAGTTATATTCCTAACATTTACAAGTAACTGATATATATTGTTTAAAAAATGTCTGTTGAATGAATGAATAGTAATTTTAGACATCCTTCACAGGGATACCAATAATAGTTATCAGATTTTCCTAGTGCCAATTTGGGCCACCTTTTTGCTTCCTTCCACACATTCTGCCACCTCATGTCCTAGTTCCCTATGACCTGTTCTCTTCTTCCATTGTATCAAATTTTTACAGATGTGGCAGTCCATAACAAAAGCTACATTTTCTAGTCTTCCTGAAAGCAGAATTCTGGCAGCTTCTAGGAACCTGGCTTTTGATCATTGCCCTAGTCATCTTCATCCTTTGTCCCTTCATCTTATACTTCCTTGCTGCTTGGAAAGGTCCATATCTGGCTGAAGTTCCATATTGAGCCCTGAGAAAAATTTCACTTGCAGAATAAATCTGGAAGAAGCCTCAGTCACAGAGGGCTCTGAGGAACAGGGCTTTGCTTACTCTAGACTTTCTCAGAAAAAGGAACTTCTTTTACAAGTCAGTTATTTTAAGGCCTTCGTCACTTATATCTGAACCTGTTACACATGTTTTTCTTGTACTTATTATTTTTTAGTGGAAATTCAATCAAAGGAAAAGAAAGAAAGGAAATCTCTAAAGAAGTCTGCACAGAGGAGCTGAGGTTGAAAGGAGTAGACAGCATGGCTGGGCTCTGTGTGGATATGAATGGCCTTCTTTAATCCTACTGCATGCTGTGATGGAGACTGTAACTTCTGTGATGGAGAAAGGACCGGGCCTCAGAGGTGAATTTAGAAGGGCAGGCTCCGGCACCACTATGTGGGGGAGGCAGCACCTGACCAAGTTAACTTTGTACTCAGAGCCTTATTTTGTCATCTTAAGAAGGGGACAATAGTTACAGAAAATAGTAAAATAATATGCATGAAAGTGCTTTGTAAATTATCAGTCTTCTGAAAATATGAGGTATTTAAGAATTAGCTCTACTTGGCATCTCACAGATAAAATTAATTCTTAGAGGTTAACCTCCTATATTTAATATTTGGAATATCAAAGAAAAAAACAAGTTAATGCTTTACATCGAAGAACTAAATAACATTTTAAACTATACCATGAAACTAAGAGTGGCAGAATTCTTCAAATTTATTTAGATTTTCAAAATCTTAACTATTAATTAGAAGTAGTCTATTAAAATAGTATCAAAATCACATATTTTTGTGATGCAATGGGAAAAAAATGCAGACATTATATGATTTTACTATGGAAAGTGAAATTGTATTTTTGGCACCAAGGGTCCCAAGGTGGCTTATTTATATGCCAGATGGAACAGATCAAGGTACAGAGGACCAAAAAGAGCCAGCCAGGTGGTGAAGACATAGTACTCAAAAGACTCAGCAAGCTCAGATCCTAGTAGGCATCAGGAAGTCCTGCCAGGGACAGAAAGTGCTGATGGGGAATCCAGATGTCTGCTAATGACCAGGAAAGACTGCTGGCAATAATTCCAGAGAACTAGTGATAGTAGTAGATTCTTGGCGAGACTTTGATTCCTGGGTCAAAGCAAAAGGTGACCTAGCCACCGACTGGAAGGCTAGGTCAAGTGCAGCAGACACAGTTGGCGGCTTACCCAACATCATTCCTCTATTTTTTTCTTGCCAATAGAACCGTAAGGGTGGTGTGTGTCCAGCTCTTTCTTCTAAGTCAGAAGACAAGAGACACTGTCCCAGGCAGTACCAAAAGTGGAAAACCACTGGGGGCTTGTGGGCAAAACTGTCCCTGATAAAGGAAAATGTCCCCTATCGTTATCTTCCTTCTTCCCTCCTGCATGACATGCCACATGGGTTTATAATACTACACTTGGTGCTTTAGCAGCCATCTTGCACCTATGAGGGAAGTCATGCCCCAGACACTGAGATGGAAGAGTGGAAAGACTGGAGGTTTCTGAAGCCAGTGTGACAACCTGGAGCCTCTACAACAGTGGCACTGATCTCTAGACTTCTTGAGGTGGGAGAGAAATAAATATTTCACACCACATTTAGTTGGGTTTTCTGTTACTTAGTGATATAAAAGGGTTCCAGAATTAGTTGGACCAAGGGACCAACTGAAATACCAGTTGGTCAACCTCTGTTAGCATGAGAGGAATGATAGCTATGAAATGATGGAAGTCTGGGGCGCCAGTTCCCTGCTCCTAGTTCCCCCACTAGGGCTGACTAGCAGCAGAGACTTGGCATATGGCTCAGAAGAGCATCTGAAACTGGGCATCATACTGGTTCTGTATGGGAAAGGAGTTTCATTTACTTGCAGAGCTCAGAGGTGACAGTGTTTATATCAGGGACTCTGCTTTTGCGATGGGTTCTGCCACAGACTACGTTGGAGACATTTTTGCATCTGAATTCCAGGGTCTACATTGTGTTTTCAAACTCCAGGGACTTATTATTTCAAGTCAACTTGCAGAGTGCACTTGGGGCCCCATTTAAAAATTTACTTCACATGGTTGCATTTATTGGCCTTTTGACTGTCAAGAAGAATTACTCCATGAAGTAATTTAAAAAGAAAAGTGATGCTTTTTCAAGTATTTATCAGCAAAAATGCCAAATAGGTAAGTAGAGCCTAAATATTCCACTGAGCAAAACTACCTAGATAGAAAATAATGCTCCCAGCTAATACCACAAAAGCAAACTCCTTGGCAGACAAGGGTCTTTATCACACCATCGGCACCCTTCTATAATGAACTGACCTTAGTGGCTGTATTTAAAACTTCAACAGCATTTAATTTCATTTTTATGTGGAGAAGTCTAGAGACATGAAATGTGTAATACTGTATTCTGGCAATAAGTAAACAAGCTTACCTTCCCATAGTTTTTCTTGCTTTATAGAACTCCCCAGCTATTACAAAAAACATAGAATGAAGGTGCTGAATACAATTTTTAAAAAAAGTAACCAATGTCATTTACATTCCACGAGTAAGCTATGGCTGAAAGCAGATTCATGGTCCAAATACTGTCTAAGGTCTGTTTTAGTAGATAAAGTTTTATGTAAAACAGTAATGTCCATCAATTTCCTCATGCCTTTCACTGTTTTTATGCTACAGATTTTGGGAATTGTTAAAAACCTGTATGGCTCCCAAAGTCCAAACTATTTACTATTTAGTCCTTTACAGAAAAAGTTTGCTGACCCTCATTTAAAGTAATTGTTTAGTACTGCAGAGTAACTGAAGACTAAGCACGCATTTCAAAGTGGAGGTGATTCAGTGCAGTGGTAACTATTATCCTGTGTTGAATCCTACTTAGGGAAACGCAAGGAGATATGTTGAAGGCAATCAACCACCACTTAGTCAATCATAAATTAATGGGCCTTGAAGCTTTCCCAATATACATCTGATCACTGTGCTACACATGGGATTCAAGCGATGTGCAATTATGATGGCAAGTGCGATCTATTATGTGATCATAATAATCTGGCAGTGTTTTCACTACTTACAGATACGCATAAACATCCCTTTCCTACAAAATGGAGGAACAAAAGCATGAAGACGAAGCCATATTCAATGCTGCTCTGTTCTCTGTATATGTGATCACTGGTGATTTCTAGGATCTAGATGACCTGACTCAGTGCTAAGTACTTGAGAATTTAGTGAAGACTTTCCCCAACCTTATCTACCATGACACCTAGCTATAATCCTCCCTTAAGCACCGACCTATGGGGAGTCCTTTCACACAGCTATGAACTTTCTTATTTCATGAGTTTGCTTATACTAATGAGGCTGAGCACGAGTGAATGTCCTGGGTCCAGCTCTACCACTTAATGTATGGCCCTAAGTCAGTTAAACTCTCCATTTTACTCATTATCCTATGTAGGACATAAGAATAAGAAAACAACAAACCACATCACATAGGGCTTTAGTGAGGACAAAATAAGTTAAAACATATGAAGTACTTAGAACTTTGTCTTGGAAACTGTTAGTGCTCAATAAATGCCGTGATTATCACCAGTGTTATTATCATCACCCCCCTGGCACTTTCTCCTCTGTCATTTCTATACATTCAAATCCCTTCCTCAGGCTTCTGCCAAGTACCCAACATGGACCCACTTTCCCCTGATTTACCCAAGTATCAGTTATTGATTCTTGGGTAATTGTCTTAAGTACAGAAAGCATTTTCTTATCTAGACTAAAACTTACTGAAGGCAAGACTTCTGTGTATTTGTTTTACATGTAGAATGAATCTGACAAAGCTGTTGGTTAGTGGTTGTAGAAGATTAAGTCAGAGTATCCAGATGAAAATCTAGATTGGTTCTTATTTGAAAACAATATTCTCTGGGCCTCCCTGGTGGCACAGGGGTTAAGTTTCAGCATTATCAAGCTACCATCAGCCACTGAGGCATGATTTTGATCCCCCACCAGGCTATTAAATCATATATGGCACAGTAGACCTCTCCTGTCTTGCCTGCTGCTTCCCTCAGCAGTGTGTTTCAGTACATCACCCTTTTCTGCTCCCCACTCTATCTGGTGAATCCTCTCACTCCTCAACCACTGGCCTACACCCCAGTTCTTGTATGCATAAATAAGTAAAATAAAATCTTTAAAAAATAATATTCTTGGTAGCAATTGATAAGGAGTAATTAGTAGCTGTATAATTGAAATGTGCAATTGTTCTATGTCTAATATAAAACATGGAAAATGGAAAATGAAAGCAGGAACAAATTTGAGTAGGATGACAGCAAGAGGAAAAAAGCCCCTCATTCAAGATCTGCTACTAACTTTTTCACATTCTTTGAGGTTTAGAGGTTAAAACATTGTTAGTTTATAATCTACAAAATGTAGGTCAGAATCAATGACTTTTAAGTTCCAAAAAAGACAAGGACCTTGTAGCTCACTGACCTGGATTTGTTTGGGCATGATATGATGCATCAAACCAACGCTGGAAATGCCATTGGCCTTTGCCAGTCATTATTTTAGGAGTAGAAATGGGACCCAATTCTAGTCAACGAGACCTGAAGGGAAGTTTGCTGTGAAATTTATAGAAAATAATTTCTTCCTGATAAATACAGAAGGGTATGTCAGTATGGCTTCTTGAAGACTAAGTGACTGATAACTGCCATGCCACCTGGAAGCCATAAATATAAAACTAAGAGAATGGCAGGGAAGACAATCTAGTGGCACAGCATACTTACCCACCTGACTTATCCAGTTTATTAATTCATAACAGTCCTGCACATTATTTAAGCCATTTCAGTTGTACTACTTGGACCTGAAAAATTCCTCATTGTCAACATGCTAAAAACCCAGCCATCACATGCTTGGAGTGCACTGCTAAACTATGGGAAATGGAACACACAAATTATCTCTGATGACTCACAAAATCCTCTCTGGGACATTCGTTGATTAAATGCTGCACATAACCAATGTTTATTTATCTCACTTTGATATGTTGGCTTCTTTTTTTGTAAACTGAGGTTAATATACATGTAATCAGAAATTTAAGTCAATAGGAAAAGTTACCTCCTAACTTCCAAACAAATCTAAACTCTATTTTCCTCAAAAGAGGTCTTCTATTCCTGCATTCCATGGGATGATTTTAATAAACTCATTTTAGCACTCTGTTTCTACTGATTCTTTCCAAATGTTCCTTTCATTTCTTTTAATGACTTCCTAGTTACATATCATGTTTCTACATCTAAACATTCTTCTATGACTCTGCTTTATGACCTGAGTATTTAAATTCTACTCAAGACCATGAAACTCCTATGGCACATACATCTACAACAGAAACTTGCAAACTCAGACACTTCAGCACTGTCAGAACAGAAAGCACTGCAGCAGCACTCAGCCCAATCCCTTCCTCATACTGTAGATGAGGAGCCTGAGGCCAAGAGGCAGAGTGTTCTATGAAGGTATGATGGAGAAAATCAGTCTCCCTTCCCAATGATTAGTCCCTGTCTGCTCACCAAAGTCCTAGAAAACAATACAGAGACCGAAGGTATGATCCAAAATATGGTGTCTCAATTTCATGGAAAATAAATAGCAAAGCATTATAAAGGCAGCACTGTCTTCCACGAAACCACTGCTATTTCTCCCTGAAAAGCACACTTAGCCAAATGGAAGTAAATGTTTTCCTTTTTCTTTTCTTTTAATTATATTTCGAAGCAAACTACTCTTCATAGAGTCTGTGGATATAAGCATGGAAACTGGAATGGCCTTTTGAGGTCAATTTATCTAAACATATGAAGCAAACCAACGGCTTATCCCAGCCTGGCTGGTCTGCACAGTCAGAGCTTCTCAATGGGTCACTGCTATGTGGTGAGAATTCAGGGAATGCACTCCGGTCTGAAGTGGACAATCACTAGGGTTTGGACTCTTGTGTGTTCAGAGGGGCTTGATCATGCTCCCCAACACAGAACCCAAGTCAAATAGTGGGAGATCCAAATTGGTTGCTTAAATAAACAATCCTCTCCCCTGGGGCTAGTCTGACTTCTCTGGGACAATGTCCAAGACTGGGAAAGTGGGGGCCAGGCTAAAGACTTTGTAGCTCAAGCCAGATACTGAGGTGGCAGGATCAGCCCTAAGTCTCAAACTGCTCAGCCAGGCTGACAGAGTAACAGGGCCTGAGCAGAGAGCATCCAACATGGGCAAAGGTAGAGAACTGGCAGGGCTTCCTCTGATCAGATTGTTCAATAGCCTCTGAGCTAGCTGGCCTGGCTGGGCCCCAGCACCAGCCCCAGCCCCGCCGCCCCGAGCCAGGCCCCGCACACTAATGCAGGCCTCGAGTGGCAGCCTTGCATGGCCTAGATCTCCTGGCACTGCATCTAAGTCAATCTTGCCTACAGCTGTCAGCGGCACAGTCTGTTTGATGCCGCATAGATGGCAATGATTCAGTCATTCTGGGGATGCTTCCAGGGCTGTGTTCTTGGGCATGGGGAAAAAGAGAATTCTCTCAGGGGTGTGGGTGTGTATGAGGGGATGTGGAGGTGGCTGGCTTGTTCTCGTCTAAACACCATGAAAAGCATGCCAGGGTGTTCTTGTTGAAACCTGGTCGTTGAATGGCCCCAGACATTTGACTCAGGACCATCCAGGTGACCTATTAAGTGAGATGCACTCCTGATGGCTGACCGTAGAAGATGTGCCAGCAAGCTCTGGGTTGCTCTAAATAATAAAAATTCTTTCTGCAATTTTTTAGGCAGAGAGGGAAATGGCCCCTTTGGTGAAACCCTGTGGACTTTGCCTTCACCTCACTACAGAGGGCTGCTGTTGCAAAGGCTGGTATTTGCCTGCAATCTTTCCCTGGGAAGTAATTAGTTTCCATTTAGAGGGATGACAAATTGATCAGGCAGGAGTCGCACTGAGCTCTGAATTGAAGCTAAACTGTGATGGCTGTGGCTCTGGCAAGTCAGGTTTGTAGGTCTGTCGATGCATTTTACAGTTTCAAAATTCAATCACCCAACAGCAGGAGAGGAAAGACACTGCTCTGAAAAGAGAACCAAAGCCTGCATTTCCTTCTGCAAGTTCATTATCGCCTCGCTAAAGCATGACGGTGGTGTGAAATGGGTTAGACGCACGGATGCCTCTGTTAACGGCCAAAGAAAAAAAAGTCGCACATCATTAGGAATGGAATAAACGATACTGAGGCACAGAGCAGAAATGATTTGATTAGTAATTTCCAGTTTTGAAAAGACCTGGAAAAGTACCAAATGACTATACAGAAGGTGTGATGGAGTTCTTAATTGCTATAACTGCTCTGGGAGACTTGATGATTTGTGACATAGAATACAGCACAGTACGCTAACGCTAATAACCGTTAATTAAATGCAGCAATGATATACTCTCAAAATGCACATACAAGTTACCATAATTTCTAGATTAAAAGCTGCACTGTCAGAAGCCAAAGGCAAAGAAAGGTGGAGGGAGCAAAAGACATTTCTCTTGCCTTATGAGCAGGCCCTATGGTCTACCTAGAATAGAGCGGCCAGAAAACACTGTGGGAAAAAAACACACTTAGCTGGAAAATGTGAAATGGTTCCTGAATGAAGCCAACCCTCTGGAGAGAGAGTTATTAATTCCAAAGGCTGTTGCAGCACCAGACCATCTGGCGGTGTGTGGAGAGTTCAGTGGCTGGTGTAGCTTCCGGTTGGAGCTGCCTTGCTCCCCTGTGACATTTCCCACTTGAACTGTTGTCATGCCAGGTCAGAGATGTTTGGAGGAAAGGAGCGATGGGAGGAACCCGGGGAGACTGGGAGCTCTGCAGAGTTTTAGGTGCTCTCCTTTTCATGTCCACTCCCTAATGACTAAGAGGAGGTGAGGATCGGTAATGGGGGGTGGGGGGTGGGGTTCCACATGAAAGCTTCATTTGAATGGAAGATAAAAGAAGCCAATTAATCTCCCTCCCTTTGGGTGAAGAAAGCTTGTGAGCTTGAAGGAAGGCAGGCAAAGGAAAAGCTACTACTCTCAACTCAATTATCTTGGTAACAGCACACAGAAAGCTGAAGCAAACACAGAAATCCAGATATAATCAAACACTCTGTTGAAGGCCCTGGCACTCACTGTCTGATTTAGTTACTACTGAAACCACCAGCAGTTAGGAAACACTAGAGGCTGCCTCTTGGAGAGGTCAAAGAGCAAGAAAAACACTTTTTGTTTGTCATCCAACCAGTGTCTGCTGCACCCTCACTGGAATACAGAATTGAGTCAGGCAAAGGATATACAAGGGGGTTAAGTCACAGGTTACGTAGCACTTTTGGGGATAAATGTTCCTGGAATGAAGCTGGAGAGAAGATCTTACATGGAAGAGCTCGCCAAAGTGCCCTGGAGGAGGTGGCCATTGAAGCCAACTGCGAGTAAGTTACAGGATCTGGACATGAGGCGAATAAGGGAAAGGACAGCTGAATGTTAACTCTCCAGGTGATTCTGATGCGTGTGGATGTGTGAGAACCATCGAGTTAGAGGACGACAGGGAGATCTACTAGAATGCTGCAGCAGAGGCTGTTGTGACTGAAAGGAAGGACTGGAACGACTGAGTCCTCTGAGAGGTAAAATACACACAGTTGGCAACGGAAGAGTCTTGGGGAGACTTCTGGTTTCTGGCTGGGGTAACTAGCCAAATTGTGAATATGGGAATAAAGGAGCAGGAAAAGACTTGGATAGGTTGGGAGAGAGGTAATACATTCAATTACAGTGTGATAAGTTATTTCCTTGAATTTAAAGGCAGTCGAGAAAAATTCCTACAATTCCACCTTAGGATACAAAATGGTGTCATTGAGAAAACAGGAAATCAATTTACTTCATCAGTGCATATACTTTCTCTTCATATCAATCAGTGATAAAAAAGTATAATAAGGTTTTTACGAAAGACTAAAAAATTAAAACCATGGACTCAGCAAAGCACACACTGATAGGCAAGGATCAGTTCCATTTGGCACATTTTCATTGATGCCATGAGACATCTGAGTTGGGGGTAGGGGCTACAGATGATAGAGATCTGAAGTTTGAGGGAAAGGTCTGAGTGGAGACACAGGCAAGTACCTACATTCTCTTAAAACTGATTGTGAGAACATTGGATGTGGGTAAAATTACCCTCTCTGAGCAAAGGTCCCTGGAGGAGATCTAGAAATTGTTAGAGGAATAAGAGGAGGACAAAGAGAGATAAATGTCCTAAAACCAAAAAGAAGGAGGTCTCCCTGGTGGCCTAGGGGCAGAGTCTCAGTGCTACCACCATAAAGGCCCACCATGATAACCAGAGTTCAATCCTGGGCCAGGGAGTTGACCCACATGATGCAGCAGACCTCTCCTGTCTTGCCCGCTACTCCGCTCACCAGTGTATTGCAGGAGATCCACCTGTTCTGCTCCCCACTCTGTCTCTAGTGAATCTTCTTTGGCCTGTAGCCCAGATCTTCTATGCAAAAACAAATAAAATCTTTAAAAGCAAAAAGAAGGGAGGAAGGGAATGAGAGAGGGAGGGAAAATAGGAGGGAGGACGGGAGGAAGGAAGGGAGGGAGGGAAGCGCAAGAGTGAGCCAGAAGGCATAACCTTCACGTGCCCTTCAGGGAGGGGGAGATCATAGAAGTCTGTGAGAACAGGTCATTGCCAATACAGGGCAGAGATAAAGCCAGCTGAAGGAAAGGATGACAAGTGACCAGGGTCAAGAGACAAAGAAGTCTGAGGAGGAAGAGCTAAGAATGGAGATGCAATAACGTTTTCATATTTAATGAGTGACACTTAAGCATGTTTATACGCTGAGAGAAAAACATAGCTTCTGAGAAGAAAAATGTCCCTAGGGAGGGTGGAGAGGCCGGGACATGGAACTCAGGGGCACAAAGGCTTCAGTTTAGACAAGGGGAATGAAGCTTTTCAGGTGACAATGGAAGGACAAATCATCACTGCTTTGGATACAGGTTATTATGCTAGGCAGGTTAAGGCTAGGCAAAGTTAAGGCTTCGACGGTAAGTATAATATGGTTTTGCTTTTAAGAACTTGAATCTGATTGAGGACATGGATGAAGATCAACTCTAGTAAATGGTACAAGATTTTATGGGCTGAATTAAGACCTAAAAGTAAAAAAATAAAACTATTAAAATATAGGGACAGAAAAAGACTTCCTAAGTAAGACCTCCCAGAACACTGTGAGGGCAAAAACATGTACTTCATTCTAGAGAAACTAAAGATCTCTTAACAAAGGTCACCAAAGATAATTAACACTTAACAGATTAGAAGATACTGGCATGTCTAGAAATAACAAATGGATATACAAAAAACTGTAAATCAACAAGAAATCAGAAACTGAGAATTCATCAGCTGACAATACATTATACTGCCGAATAGCAATACCTAGAAAGATGGCTAACAGTAAGTCTTGGCAAGGATAGCTGTAGGTGAGAACTTTTTATGCACTCTGGGTGGATGGTAACATTCACAGCCAAACTGAGTTGCCATCTGCAGTACTTACTGAAATTAATGTGAACACGGGCTATGACCCAGCAATATCTCCTGGGACGTTTCTCAGACAACTACTGTAGGGTTCCATAAAGGGTCACATTACAAGGACCATTACCATGGCAGCGTTTGCAATGGTGGGAAGTGAGGACAACTTTATATGTGCTTTACTAGGGGGGTGTACTGAGAAGTGTGAGCACCAGGCAGCAGGACAGATCTCTTAAAAATGAAGTGTGGAATGACAAGAAACAGAACTGAGATTTATGGTACATTACCTCTTAGGTAACGTAAACACACCCACAGAGAAACATTGCTTATTTGACAAAGTTATACTTCTAGCACATTAAGTGGGTAGGTGCCTGCGGGTAGACGAGAACAGACCCAGATTGGGGCGGGGGGCGGTGGGGGGGAGGGTAGGGAGGGTGGTGGATTAAGAGAGGCCTCACTTAGATCCAGGATGACAGTGCATTCCAAGCTGAGGATATGATTAATTCACATGTCTGACCTGAAAGTTCATAGCTGTATTTATTTATCAATTAACAAGAAAAGTTTCAGGAGAGAGATGGATTTTTAAACAAGCGTCTAATAAGTCTTCCTGAGATGGTGGGGTTTGTGTTGTGGTTTGAAGGATGGGAATAGGGTTTCACTAACAGGATGAAATGGGTATTCAGAGCCACGGAAATGGCTTGAATGAAGATGGGCCTGTACTGAATATGACCAAAAAAACTAAATGGCTGGAGAGGTGGAACCAGGAGCACAGTGAGGGGAGTGGTGGGCAGGAATCACAGGCGTCAACTGGGGATAACTCTGGTTGGTAGGCCTGAAGCCGAGGAAAGATGACGCCGCACTAGCTGCCGTCTATAGAAGGGGAAAGAGGAAACTCAGATGCTGGGGCACCAGACAGGAAGCTTCTACAGGAGTAATGGCAGGAAATGACAACTCCGGCTCTGGCAGTGGAAGCTGAGTTTGCAGGGCCTGCGGGGTGGCCCTCTAGAAAATTCCAAGGTAGCAGTGTTGCAGCCCACGTCAGAGTTTAATGATGACTTTCTCAACAACAAATTGTCATTGTGGCTGTGGAAAAGTGTTTCACTGTTCTAGGCCCACACTCCTATCCAAGGGAACCAAGCCTTCTTTCAATCCCCACCCACAAGCACCACTGATATCAATGAAAGCCTCTCTGTCTCAGTTAGTTGATCTGTCTGTCTCTTAACACACACACACACACACACACACACACACACGCACACACACGCACATACACACGCGCGCTCGCACACACAGAGAGAGAGTCTCTCTCTCTCTCTCTCTCTTTCACCAGGTTCTGTACTCATTAGAGAAGTAAATAGTGTTTCATTCCAGTGGATCATGGGATTTCTGTGTCCACTTCCAATTTCTATTAGGTAGGCATGCCAGTGCCCCTACCTTTTATGTTTAATTTTTTTCCCTGGGAATTTATTTTCCAGAGGTTGGTTTAGCTTATTCTAACTCATTCAAGTGTCGAGGCTCTAAACTTTTCCCTTGAGAGAATTATGACTGCTAGGAAAAATTTCCTGTTTCATCCTGACCTGTCTTCCTACCATCCGGGCCCCCATCAACCATTTATTTTTCTTACGGGCACCAGGAAAATATTTCACAGTATATTTTCTAAAGAGATGAATGTCACAAGCTATATCCATCCATGCACCATTTGTATCAGTCTCCCCAGGAAGGAGACCACAAGGCTCCCCTAGCTATCGAAATGCATCCCATGAGAGTAAACGTGCTCCAGGTGAGAATACAAACCTTTTTTTCCCCTGACAACCTTCATTCCCTTAAAAGGGCTCAGCTATCCTTACCAAAGAGCCCAGCACTGTAATGTTTTCAAGTTTTGCTCTAAAACACAAAACCAATCCCATGATCAGTACCTCTACTAAATCTGGTCACACAGACAGGAATGACCTCAATCCTCCAGGCCCATCAGAAACAGAAGGGCGGGATTTCTTCCCTTCCTGTTCTCAACAGAGAAACTGAGGCAGGTAAACACAAGGTCACACCTAAGGCTACTAAGACTGACCCAAGGGCTTGTCTGCCAGGTCCAACTGGGGGTGACTGATTCCATATTTCTCTTTAAGCTGGTCTTAGAGGGAGAGGGGAAAGGCTTAACTCCTTCCAGGGTCAGCTCATTTGCTCCAAACGCAAAAGCAATTACGTAGTCCCTCACCAATGCCAACAAGATGATATTTCATTTGGTTTTATCTGGAAAACAGATTTTTTATTTTCTTTCCTCTAGTGAAAGGGCTATAAAAGAAACAAGAATTTTGGTGTGGTGGTGGCGGTGGCAGCAGGGAGTGGTGGTTGGGGGAGATGCATGAAAAATTATACTTTGACATATATTATGCGCTTAATCTTTTGTGGCAACTTTTTTACATTTGTAAGAGTTATGGATTTTAAAAGTCAGGGCTAAGATGGCTTAATGAGCATTCACCCCCCTGGAAGTAGAAGTAGGGCTGATGTGTGTTAGTCAGCTGTTAGCTTTATTGCCTCTCTTCTGTACTAAAAGTGACAAGTTGAACACATTATAGAGAGCTCAGATGTGTTATGCAGATGAAGCCTGCAGCAATATCTGCCTGCTCTCTATTATTTATGATGTCTATATAATACAATGGACTGAGATTTAAGCCATTGTGATGCAGTTTGTTTTCCAGGGTGCTAAAGTACAGCACATTTTACAGAGAATTGCATCTCTGTTACATATTAATCAAATCCATCTTACATGCAGCTCTTACACTGTAAACTAAAGGGAAAAAAAGATTAAAGCGCTTGGCTTTTCCTCAGCTGTCAAGGACTGGCAATAAAATAATAATAAGGGCTTCTAAATAATGTGTGTGTGACAGGCCTGTGCTCGCTCGCACAGTCCTTTATGGAGGTTAACTACAAAATAAGTTCCAGTGAGTGATCGGGAACAGGCCTGTGTGTAATACTGTAATGCCAACGACGGCATAATTCTTGAAAAGTTCATTTGCAGAGAATTCTCTGACTTGATGAGGCAAAGTTTGGCCTCCTGAATCATTCTGCCATGGTGTGCGGCATTTGCAGAGTTGTTCTGAAGTTTACAATCCTCGCACTTTTGAACTGGCTTCAGCTGCAGTCCATTAAAAACCAAAAGCGCCATTTCTTGGTACCCAAGCAGGGGTTCACTGTTGAGGAAGTCATGGGAAAGTGGTTTTATGATGAGATACACACAAAGGCTGCAGAGTTCTGTGGTTTGGGCAGGATGGGGGGGCTTATTTCGTTTTTGAACATGAAGGTGATCAAGGCTCCTTGCTACTTTGCGTTTGTATTGAAGAAGGGAAGCCTGGTGAGGAAGCCTGGCTCTCTGGAAGTTCTGAGGGTAGCTCTCCCAGTGGCTATCGGGGAAAGCACTCCATGGCAACTTGTGAGACTTCAGTGCCTTTCTTTTCGACTCTCCAGACCCTCAAAAAAGAGCACAGGTTACAAGTGTCATAGCTGCTTCTGATTCTTCCTCTTAGGAATGGAAAATGCCGGCATGCCAACCTGGACTCACTTTTCAGCTCAAGGTAATTTCTAAAGAAAGGAGGAAGAGAAATTGCACTTGGAAGCACTCACTCAGACTGCCAGAGAGTTAACAAAGAGCCTGAATTTGCTCCTTTGTGGTAATCAGCAGATACAACACAATGGTTTCAGAATCTGCCTTTCTACCCAAAAGCTCAAAGTACAAAATTTACATTATTATCCCCCTGCCCATCCACCATCTATATAAACCATCTACCAAAATATCCTTACTTAGGGAAATCACTTAGCCTCCCTGGGGTCTGCTTTTCTCCTTCTAATATAGGAAGAACAACGCCTACCTCTTCCTACCTAAGACCTCACAAGGAGGGGTTCTGGAACTGTGGGTAACATTATATTCTTCCATTTTCCTAGAGTCTTCAACTTTTCTAAAATGAACACCTGGGATCTAAATTATTTAAGTGGCAGGAATGCTACTTTTAAAATAATTAGATTTGTCAATTCACATATCTAATAAGCATTTATTGAGTGCCTACGTTTGCCAGGGCTCTGTCACCTACTAAGATATTACTCTGAATTTCCAGTGCCTATTCTGAGACATTAAGGGTGGTGTTACTTTTGCAATCTTATCTACACATTACCAATATTCAGGGCACTTTTGAAGGAATATGAGTGGCTAAACCCCACCTCAAACAAGCTCTCAAACACTGTATTTTGAAAGCTCTGCAGGAGACGGGATAGCCAGGGTTGAGAACCCGTACAAGGCATAAAGAACATTAAGAACAAGGACTCCCAGTGAACCTTCAGGGCCACTGTAGACTCAAGCTGAACTGGGTTAGATGTTCCATTCTGCCACACTGTGAACGCTACACTTCAGCTTTCCCTTGGGTAAAACTGGGAGATAAATTACCTGACATTGTACATACGAATCACTGCTGTCTGGAACACAGTAGGTACTCAATAAACACAAACTATCATGTTTTCCTGAACTCTACAAACGGCAAACAAAACATCACCGTATGTACGGAATACTACAGACTAACAATGTACTTTGCAGGCATCAATTTAACTCTATCCCACAAAAAACATGGAACTGAAGTCTGATTGTGCCTATTTTACAGAAGAAACTGGCCCCAAAGAATTCAGTGCTTTCTGGTTCTCCCAGGAAGAAAACAGAAGCAGAAGAGTTGAACTCAGATCTCCTGGTGCCTAGAGTTCCCTTCACATGGCCGCAGGACAAGCTGTGCTGTCAGTGGGTGGGATCCGCCATGGTAGTGGTCAACGTGGACATACCACGTAGAACAGTGGGCCTCGTGGAACCTCGGCATCACCTGGAGGGCCAGTGGGAACAGAGATCACTGGGCCCCACTCCTAGAATGTCTGATCAGGAGGTCTGAGGTGGGCCCTAAACATCTGCATTTAATATTTTCCCAGGAGATATCCATGCTGCTACTAGGGGACCAAACTCTGGCAATACTCTGCCAGAGACTGATACAGGAGGCCTACGTACCCTCTCCTAGCACTGGGCCAGGGCCACCTCCTAGCACCAAAGTCCCACACCCCCACAGTGATGCTGCCTACTAACCTACGTTACACCCTCCTCATCTGGTCTCTTACTCAAGAGTTTGAGCCTGAGGATCTGCTTTAGGGCTTGGCAAACCTAACTCTCCTTGGCCAAATCACTCCTTTCTCCAGAGAGCTGCTGATCCCCTGGCACGATACCCCCAGCGGGCAGCCCAGCTGACTCCGTGCCAGAGGCAAACACATGTGTGGAGGCAGTACTTCCAGCACATCTGCTTCCTGAAACATATTTCCAAACTAACCAGTTGAAAGTGCCTGGGTGCTTCTTTTCACCTAGTGTATTGTCAGCCACTCCCAAAAGTCTCCTCTAGGGTCCACCATGGGCTCAGAGTCACACAGAGCATGGGCAGGTCCTTCTGTCTTCAGTCTTCTTAGGCAGGTAAATTAAAACCTGCCAATACTGAAGAACACAATTTGCCCTTTCCAGAGGATTCAGAAACATATTCCAGTACCTGTCCTCTGAGAAAACTCAGAAGTTAAATGACGCTGTTCTCTCTCCATCTTCCCATCACCTCATCTTTTCCTTCTCCCCCGAGTACATAGAGAGGGATGTGTGCACACGTAGGCCTCACTTACACCATCTTCCTGTTTTCAAAGCCCCATTCCAGGATACCCCAGGGAAGAGAATCACCAGCTAAAGAGTTTCTAAAACTTATTTCATCTCCCTCTCTGTATTTGCTTTGCCAAAGGTACTCTCAGGTATCTTGAAATCCCACCTCTTTGGGCCTTAAGGTGAAAGCCTGTGAAGGGCTAAAGAGAAAGGCCTGGCTTCCTCAGGCTGTTCTCTCACGATGGCTCTGTGGCTATGCTGGAGCTCACAAATCTCCTGTAAAAGGCAAGGAAGCCCAGTCTCAACAAAACCTTTTGCCTCCACTATGTTCAGAAATCCTCACTAGCAGCCATGAAGGTGAGTCACAAAGTTGGGTGGACACACACAGAAGAAGCACATTCAGCTGTCAAATTCTCAGAAAAGACACATGTCCTGGTCCAGACATAAAAGGAGTTCATACCATCTGCCCCGCTGAGCAATGCCGGTGAACACAAAGCAGAAGCCTACTTCTAAGAGGGCATGAAAGGCACTTAAAACATCATTCATTTTGGGGGAAGCCAAAATCAGGAGGTAACCAACACTGTGAATCTGGAATCTGGAGCTATAAGAGACTTTCAGAGCTAGCTGAGACTACAAAGTCACCGTGTGCTAACTCCCCTATAACCTATGGGTGAGGAAGGAAGAGAGGCTCAGGCCTCAGAGGAGCAGCCTGGTGGGAACAGTAAGCCACAGAGAGCACTGAGCTTCCCAGAGACGTGCAATGTCTAGTGAGCACACGGATTTCTGTGATGCACAGTTCACAGTCTGTTTTTATACTCCATATCGTACCCTTTACCCACTTGGGAGGAAGCTGCACTTATTGCCCTTTATAGATGACAAAGCCTGAGGCTCAGAAAAGTCGAGAGGTTGGCTATGGTCACCAAGCTGAATGCAGTGGGATGATGACAGTGTGGGCCCAAACCCACACGGTTTTATTCCTAGGCTGGTGCTCTTTCCACTTCTCATGGTTGGGTCCCTTGATACCAGGGCAGGCATGACCACGTGTGTGGACAGAATGACACACTGGCTGACAATGGAGATGGGACCAGACTGAGCTTGCCACAGATTATAGGATCAGCACAGTCCTGCCTGGGTAGCCTATAGCCAAGTTTCCTCGTGTCATTACCAATGGCTGGGCTCACCATACACGAGCCACGGGAGACAGATCTGTGGAAAGTGGTCACTCAACATTCTGGATCAAAGTGCCCATTTGACAGCTGAGCAGGCAATTACCTTGGAAACTTAATGCTGCTAATGCCCTCTGCCTGGGGAGCACTACAGGCCTCGTTGCCTCCTCAGTCTTGTCTCACATGGCCCCTGACAGGGTCTGCCCTGATCTCTATTTAGAGGAGCACCCTTCTCAGGCCCATGCTCCCAGTTCTCCTTACTTGCTTGCCAACATATTATCTTGTATTTACCCACTATGCTTGTGATTGTCTCTCCCACCTCTAGAAGGTGTGCTTCATGAGGGTAAGGGACTGTTTGCCAAGGGGCTGATCTAAGGCAGACATTTCATAGTCTTTGCTGTATGTCTTACTTTGAAAAAAACATCAAAACTGTAAAAAAAATAGAATATAGTGAATACCCACCTCCCTTCGTCTAGACTCAGTAATATCAACATCTTGCCACATTTGCTTCATCACTGTGCATGTGTGCCCATGCACAGGTGGGTATGTTCACACCCACACAAATATGTTTCTTGTTGGTAAGCCATTTTAAAATTAAGGAAGGCCAAGTATGTCCTAAGTATTATCACACTCAGAAATATCAATCGATATAGTATCTGAGTCCACATTTAAATTTCCCCACCTGTCTTCAAGCAGTCTTTGAAATAAGCTCCTTAATTTTTGTACCCAGGGTCCAATCAAGGATCAGACACTGCATTTGCTTTCATGTCTCCTGAGCAACCTTGAATCTAGAGCAGCTCAGTCAGTGTCTGATGAATGATGGAGTGACTGGGTGACTGAGTCATGCTGTGTGGAATCCTCCAGAGACCTGCTTGCGAGTCAGTGGTGGAGCTGGTGTGGCCTCACCTTGAATTTGCTCTACACACTGTCTTCTACATTTCATCTCCTGGAACGTTTGCCCAGGACATGTTTCACTACCTTTCCCTTACGCAGGTCCCTGACTATCATTTCCTTGCCACTCACCTCATGGGGGAGGGCTGATGCTGCTAGAACCTTGCCCCACTTCAGGATTTGTCATAGTCCAGTACTGCCCTGCTCTCTCAAGGGATAGGGCTCTTACTCTCACTTCTGGCTCACATTTTATTATACAAGCACTGTGTGGCCTGGTTGGAGAAGACCTTAAGGAAGCTGCCTGGAGGGGCGTGGGCACTGTCTCTTGCAGAAGGTGCATGTAGGGTCACCCATAGGGCTGTGTGTCCTGTAAGAAGGCTGCTTGTTCTGTAAAAGTCTATTATGATGCCATTAGTGGCATGAGCCGTGGAATGCTCAAAATGCAGGAAAACTGTGCTCCAGGAGAGGGCAGGAGGAAGAACCCAGGAGAGACATAAAAAGGCAATAGGATTTAGAGCGCACTCTTAGGAGAGGAGGGATGATGGACGGCGAGGAGGGAGAGACAGGAGAGTATGGAGGAGAGCAAGCTAGCGCTAGGGACAGAGGTAGGAGGGAGTCAGCACCTCAGATTTCCAGGGATGCGTAGCACCATGGGAGGGAGACTGGCCAGAAAACAGCAGGGCCAGGCCTAGACAGGCAGAGAATAGAAGGGTCCCTGGAGGTCAGAGAGCAGAGCTAGGAAACCAGGAAGTCTGCCTTCACTGGGTCCCAGGGCTAACGGACAAAGGCAAAGGGTTTAATTAGAAACCAGCAGGGCTTCCCCGCTTTCTCTTTTGTGAAATCTGGGCCCATGGTTATAGACCAAAAGGAAACCAAATCCCCTGGCTGCCCCTCACTGAGGCCTCCTTCCTGCCTTCTGTTCCTCTATTAGAGCTCGGCACTAATTACTGCCTCACAACCATCCTGACAATAGATGCTCTTAATGGCTTCCAAGTATGACTATATATTTTGAGCCACATTTACCTAGCAACAGCCCCTCCCCCTCCCCAGCCCATTTCCAGTATCACTGGAGCCTGGAATTGGTTACAACCTGCACAGTGGATACTGACCATCTAATTTCCTAGTCTCCTAGGGGCTCTAAATCCAGCCCCCTCTGACCTGCCAGCAGGAGAGATGACCTCACATTTGTCCTGCTTATCACTGGTAATAACCATTAGGGACAATGGCAGGCGCTCACACCTGCTGCCCACTAGGACAGCAGATCGGGTCTCCACAGGAGGCCAGAGATGCAAATCCCCTTGTCCTTTTCATCACAGCATCACTCCCCCGCTCTCCCACATGGACACCACCAAACCAAGATTCAGGAGAATTAAGCTAAGGAGACAGAGCATGCCCTGCCCCCTCAGCAAGTCAGCAAGCACTGGGCCCAGGGCTGACAAGATGTTATCAAGCAGCACTATTGATCAAAAGACATTTTGCAGCTGACCCACTGGCCGTGGCCCAGCCATATGGGCAAAGGCAAAGGCAAAGGCTGGGACATGGCACTAAGCGGTGCTGACTATATTCTCTGCAAAACCACTTCTTTGTAGGGAGTGATTTTCTGCAGCCCGGCATTCTCACGGCTGCCTGGGTTGTTCCGGAAACGGTGCTGTGACCATCTGGGACAGAACCTGTAGCACGGGGGCCCTCCTGGCACAGCCGTCTCTATCCCACATTCCAGGCTCACAACCATCCTCTTAGCACCACCTCCCCGCCTTGGTTGGGACCCCAGTAGATTCCTCTTCCAGAGAAGGCCCTCCCGGCACAGAGGAACATGCCCACGGGCACCAGGCCACTGCCAGGCCCAGGTCGTCAGGCCCCGCCCTTGCGTTCTTTTTGAGGCGAGCCAGCAGCCCGCAGCCAGCAGCAAACCGGGCCCCAGCCCTGCTGTAAAGTATTAACTCATACTGAACACAGTTTGTCTCCGAGGACCCTCTTGGCCCCTTCGTCATCCTGTGCTGACATTTTAATCGTGCTTTTGTGGGAGCTGGCTGGCAGTTTGTCATCAGGAATGGCGCGGCGAGGGGCCAGAGCGGGTTGCTGGCTGTGGCTGCTGCTGAGGGAAGCAGCCCATTCTGACAGACTGAGCAATAATCTGAACTTACTGCGCCGAGCCTGTGGGACACCAGCCGGGCCGCTTTATCTTCTTCATTAAAGTGCGCTCAAAAAAAAAATCCATTTTCCTTTAAAGTCTCAGGAACAGATGGAGTAAAATTAATTGCGCCATTAAGTCCCGATAGACAATACCAGAGTGGTTTTCTTTCAACTGTGCATGTGTGTTACAAAGTGCTCTTCGTAAAAGGCAATTACTGCAACATTTGCCATAAAATAAAGGTTGCTTTAATGGGCAATAAACACAGGCTTCAAATTTTGTATGAAATGGGTCTCCAAAGGGCGCTGTTAGAGGCAGCTCAAAGGCACGACTGACTTTAGTATTTCTGCTCGGGCTTCAGCTCAGCCAGTTCCGAGAACAATGATTCCCCACCCTTGGATATATTCTGATAGAATTATGTATGTGATGTTCACTCGCTGCATGGGCCTCTCCAGCCAGATTTTTCTGGTCAGCAAATGGCAAGCAAGGGG
>NW_004567125.1:4778111-4780869 GCF_000260355.1 Condylura cristata | reverse complement strand
GTCCTCGGCAGTACCCACTGCCTGAATGGAATGAGCCAGTTAAAGTGACAGGCGGTTCACGGGGGCTGGAGAATACAATTTACTCATCTTCTGTCTCATAGGTCTGGTGAGGGTTTCTAGTTGATTCCTGGAAGCAGGCTCAGTGAGAAATCTATATTTATGTATATTTAGAGCCCTTTAGGACAAAGATTTGGCAAAGGGGGAAAATAGGCTGTGCTTTACAACCGAGACGAAAATGATGATGAAGGTCTGACAGCAGATTGATGACCAGGCACTGCTGCTGGCGTCCAGCTCGGGCTTCTCTGAGGACAGCCGTACGATACTGTTTAAGTGAGCCCAGAGAACTCGGTGGAATACAAATCTTTACCGGTGCAAGCAGAGGGAGCTGTCTTTTCTGAGCCCCCTACCCATTTCCTTTGAAAACCCCACATATAAATCTTTCCCTTTCACAGATGCAAGCTGCTCAGACATGGTTGGTTGGGGGCAGGAATGCAAAGAAGACCAGAAATTCGTTTCAATCTGCTATATTTCTACATTTCAGTAATTACAAAGTTAGCATGACATATAAATGATCCATTAATTGAAATATGGACTACATCAACTCCAATATTTATGGTATAAATCCATATTTCATTAAACAAATCCAATAAGCAAATATATCAAGGAGAACATGAGAGCATTTTTATTTAAGTATGAGATCAGAGCTAAAGGGGCCATTTTCTGTCTAAAATATGGACTCACTGCTTTAAAAAAAAAAAAAAAAAGAGAGAGGACCCCTTAGCAGATTTGGAATTGAGGGGTTTTGGCGGGACAGAGAAGCAGATGGTGATGAAAATTAACCACACACAAACCCGGGTCAACTCACAAGGCCAGTGGCGCACAGTAGCCCTAGGGGCGTCAGAGCCACCGCTGCCAAGAGGTGAGGGGTGCAGCTCTGTGCAGATGGAGGGTGCCGAGAGGACCAGGGGATGCTCTGGCTGTTCCAGCCAGCACAGGGCTTCCAGTTGTGTTTTAAAAGTAGTTGGTTTGAGCTGAGCCCTCTAAGCTGCTGCCCCAACTCCTGTTTGCTTCAGGAATTTCCATCTCAACTTGGCATCTGCAGAGGGGTGATGTCTATGGAAGCACAACAAACCTGGCTGAACTTGCTACCTGCCACCAGAACCTCAGTTAAACCCCAGCACTGCAGGCAACCTGCGGGCACTTTCTCCCATCTAAACGGAATTATTATTTGCCCTGTCAACCCATCAAGTAAAGACACCACCATCTGCCCAGCTGTTCAGTGCAGAAATCTCCTCTTCCTTCAGCCCTGCTCGACTCAACCTGAAGACCACCGCCCTGTCCCCAGCTTCACTATCATGTCTCTTATCTGGGTGTACCAGTGGCCTAATTGGTCATCCTGCTCCAGCCTCGGCCTCTAAACCTGAAGATTACAGGCCCAGTGGGATACAAGGAGAGTTTTCATTCACTACTTTTAACCAGGAAAGTTCTGGTTATTAGATTTGGGGCAGTGGAACGAAAACTAAAGACTATTAATTGTAGATTCTTTCACTTCCCAGTGGACCCCAGTTTGGATAGTATCTTACAATCCTAGTAAATCCCAGGTGCTTTGGTAACACCTCTTAGTTTCAGGAAAACGCTAAGGTTCTTCAGTTTCAGATCCAGGTTGTATAGGGTTTCGAGCTTATATAATATGGGGGGGGGTTTGGGGGGCTCTGTTTAAGTGCAAGAATATAAAGGACTAAACTGTTATAAAGTTTAACTAAGATAATTTTTTGCCAAGTTTAAAAAAGGAACAACCCCCCCCCCCAAGCTCACCATGTGCCCGTGGGAAGGCCCTCCTAGTGCCCCTGCCAGCACTCAGGCGAGGCCTGTGTCTATGAGGGTCCTTGTAGCTTAAGCTTCAAAGTGACAAATCCACCCCAGTGTGGCACACAAATAAGTTGTCAGGGACCTGGGCTTGGCCTAACTGTCCAGGCACCCTACTGACACTGCCCCATCCACGCCCCAATGCACTGCTTCTGCACAGCTCTGCTCCAGGTTCAGCCACAGTAACCACACAGGGCTTGATCAGAATGCTACTTTCTCTTACCCCTTCACGGTGCATACACTCTTCCATCTGCCAGGCAAAGCACAGGGGAGAGAGTGTCCAGGCAAACGTCTACATAATGTTTAGAACTCAGCTCTGATACCATCTGCTCCAGAAAGTCTCTCCCCATGACTCCAGGCTGGGATTGGCACTTTCCTTTGAAACTCTCTTATCACCCTGACCACCTTTCTCTCAGCTCTAATTGCTCAACACAGAACTACAATGTCTTTCCCTGAACTGAGTACGGTAGATACTAAATACATAGCTGATGAGTGAGTAAGCAAATATGAGATCAAAGGATCCCTTTTGCCAGTGCCCTGTGGGGTCCTTGCTAAGGATTAGGCTGGGAACTGTTTTTGGGATGGGATGGGTAAAGACAGGACTGGAGCCAACCCCATATCACAGAATTCTAAATGTGCTCTGTGCACCTGGGCAGGCCCCATAGGTGAGCAAACTGGGGGTGAATACTTGCAGGGATGGGATAATGAACTGGTGCCCTTTTTTCTTTGATTTCTTTATCAATGTTTTATAATAGTTTATTTTTACATCATTTTGTGCCTTTACCCATCTCAGTTGTAATCCCTATGGGCTTCCTATCACCAAATCACCCTTGTGCCATCACCATAGTCCCGTGCACCCCCTTCCTCCCATTTTTAATCCTATTCTCCACTG
>NW_004567125.1:4774216-4777411 GCF_000260355.1 Condylura cristata | reverse complement strand
ACCACTGTTAAGTGACTGTGTGGAGGGACAGGACAAGCCGGCACTTCCCCACCATCCCATTGCTTCAGTCAGCAAGTGCTCATGAGTGTTTGATGCCAAGCACGCTCTGGAAATACACAAAAGTACATCTTAGCCTTTATCCTTAAGGAGTTTACAATAGTATAGGTCAAGTCACAATAGAAGTTGATAGTAAAAGAACACTCACTAGCCTATTGCTAATCAAGTGCCACCTGAGTGCTAGCAAGAGGGGCTCTGTGTCATGATGCTCCTCCACAGCAGAACTGTGACTGCAGAGTATTCAGGGGATCCCGAGATGCATTTGTGGGGGAGACACCACCCCGACAGGTATAAGTCAGGAAACAAATTGAAATCAAATCGGATATTCAACTCATTTTACACTGCTATTTAAGGAAGTCTATACGTATCAAGCATTTATATCACACAACACACAAGGATGGGTTCTAGAGGCACATGGTGCAGAAAACAGGAGAAAGTCTCTCGTTTGATGGACAGCAATATGAAAGTGTCTGGCTCATTCTGCACTCAATTGCTGCTGTGGTTGGAGCTGCAAAGGGGAAGCTCCTGGTTTTAGGAGGACAAGATGCTTACCAGTTAAGGACCACAGCAATCTACTTCCCGTAAGTCGAGGAGGTAGACCAAGTAGCTGGCTTCACAGTAGAGAGACTTGAAAGGGAGCTGGTGAGCTGAGGAGAGCTCAAGCTTATTCTCCCTCCTGGACAAAAATTCTCTCTCACTGGCAGAGAAATAACCTGTGGGGACTTCCACAGTGCCATGTGCAGATGGGGTTTAATGAATGTGGTGATGATAATGATGATAATTATTCAAATTCTTTCCTATCTCTACACCCCAGGGAAGCCAGTGCTGCCTTTTGTCATCTGACTAAATTTGAGAGGTGACCCTCCTTCCTAAGTTTATTTTGTAATGTCTTCCCATGCATGGTGCAGTGTTTCTCTGCTCTGACATCACTCAAGTCAACATATGCTCAGCGGTGTACGAGAAGCTCAGAAGGGCAGAAAAGAAAAATGAGATTGTCAGGAGGTCCCTAGGCCCTCTTCATGTTTATGCCAGGGCCTGGGGAGGGGCTTACTCTGGGATTATCTCAAAATAGGAAATAGCACGTGTTCGGGCCAGATGATGAATTGTGTACGTTCATTTGTTTATACTGCATCTCTCCAGGAAAAAAAAAAAAACAAAACCTAGGGAGAGTTCAAATAAAATAAGCATATACACACAATAAAGTTATTAAAACATAGAAAAGTCAAACACCTGATTAAGGAAGAGAGAGCAAAAAATATAACCACGGGGGCTAATAAAGTCAATATAACTGACTGAACACTAAATTGAACTTTGGTGTTTCCAGCAGATGGGGCAAAAGGGATAGAGTAGGTCATGTGATTTGCATTCCCCAATGGAAGTGAGCCTCACAGTTATTCTAGAGGGACAAATACCTACTGAGTATCAGTCAATACCTTACATGAGTGGTCGACAAATTTAGCAAGGGATGATTTTTTCACAGCACATGCAAGTCATTTTCATATTTGTTTTGTAAATTATCAACAAACCCAGATACAGACATTACAGTATGATCTATCCAAGACAGTTGAATTTAAGGAGGTGAGCTAATGCGATTCAAGTGTGTGCTTCTCTACCTTGATCAAAGGAGAAAGCAGAGATGAGCCCGGTGCAGGAACTGTGTGTGCCCTGGCTAATCTGAAATGAACATCACTTAGTCAGAGACAAAGAAGGACCACATTCTTGCTCCACGTGGCAGAAAGTCACTAGCTCTGTCAGAAAAGCCAAGATCTCCCCCATCCAGAGCGGCTTTGGATCTAGTGAGCCCCTGCACAAATGATCTATTGAGATTCCAGAGCACCACTTTCTGATAGTACTGCAATGATGACAATGTTCTCTACCTGGTTGTCAAATCCAGTAGCCACTGGTCATGTGTAGCTTTTGAACTCTTGAAATGTGGCTAGTTTGTTGCTGATATTTAGATTTTACCTAATGGTACTTAATTAAGATTTAAATAACTACATTTAGTTAGACTCCGAATGAAGGCATCCTTGGTTTGCAAAGTTTCCCAACTGCCATTACTGGTAACCTATCCCAACTGTCAATAAATCTCAGAGATGCTCTCAAGAGCCTCTCAGTCTAAGTCAGAATCCAAGGCTCCTCCCAAGCACATGAATAAACTGGCCTAATAAATGAAACTATTTAGTATCCACCAAACAAATTTTGGGGAATGCCTGCCAAACACAACAGTTGAGGTTTTGACAAATCTGGGGTTGGGCTATCCTGGTGTTGGGTAACTATGAGGACCAAATGTGTCCCAAGCCATTCCTAATTCCCATATAATCCATGGTCATAAAACACTGTCAAGCACACAGGCAGCCACTTTCTTCCTAATTGCTGTGGCAGGAGGGCATGCAGGGAGTTCATCTAAATGTGGTAATTAACTCCCACCTTAATGGTCTAGAATAAAATACATCTCTGTTTTCAACACTTGTGATTAAGATCTGACAAGTCTGGATATCATTTCAGCCTACCCCTAATTCTTGCAGTGGTAATAAAACACAGCCTTCACAAGAGTATCAATGACCAGAGATTTTGGTTAAATTTGGTGCTCAGCTGACTGTAGTCTATAAAGCAAAAGACCAGTGAAAGAGTGTGAGAGTTGCCAACAGTTCTGGATCCATTTTTTCATAAGTTGAAAGAGTACAAGCGTTACATAAAATGTTTAGAAACCTGAGTTAGCTTTTGTCATAATGGATCCCTTCCATGAGCTGGTACTTTTGGAAGTACTTACTTGAAGACAAGGTAAGTAGGTAAGTAGTTCTCAACTATGTTTGCACATTATAAACATCCAAAGTATTAGTCAAATGTATTTTGTTTCCTGATACCTCACTTTTGTTTGTGATGGGATCCAGTCATCAATACTTTTAAAAAAGGTTTTCAGATTGAAAAGCAATGACCTACCCCGTGCCATGTTAGTTTAAAACTGCCATTTAAAATATTTTTGTTCCAAAATAATGAACAACCATATGCCAGAGACATTTTGCAAGGGTGGAGTGGGGAATGGGATAAAAAATGGGGGCGGGGGGGAGAGGGAAATGCACAGGATTATGGTGATGGCACACGGTGACTTGGTGATGGGAAACCCGCGGGGATTACAAT
>NW_004567125.1:4733265-4773868 GCF_000260355.1 Condylura cristata | reverse complement strand
TATAAAAAAAAGTTCTTAAAAAAAAGCCCATGATAAATTCTGTGCAAGGAAATTAAAAACAAAAACAACTGAGATAATCTTAAGTTTCAAAAGCGTCTATTCAGTAAAAGAAAACATATGATTTATTAGATATCCTATTAAATAGGAGAAAATATTTATACACTGTATCATTGACAATGGATTAATACCTTGGACATCCAAAACTGATATAATTCAACAAGAAAAACCAAGTAATAAGTGGACAACAGATACACACAACCAGTTTGCAAGAGAAGGTATTCAGAAGGCTTAAAGTGTTCATCATTACTTCTAATAAGAGAGATGCAAACTAAAACTTCCATAAGGTACTATCTCACTGGCATCTCAGAACAACACATATTAAAAAGATCATCAATAACAAGTGTTGGAGGCAAAAAGAACCCTCTTATACTACCAGGAATATAAACTGGGACAATCATTATGGAAAGCAATCTGGATTTACCTTATAAAGATAAAAATGGGGGCCCTCCCTGGTGGCGCAGTGGGTTAAAGCACAGCACTAAGAAGCTAAAGCCACTACTGCATGAGTTTGAATCCCGCCTGGCCCGGAGGTGACCACGTGGCGTGGCAGACCTCTCCTGACCCGCCTGCTGCTTGTACTTCGTCGCTCTGCCTGTTCTGCTCCCCACTCTGTCTCTGGTGAATCCTCTCACCCTCCGCATCTCTGGCCTATACCCCAGTTCCATATGAATAAATAAATAAATCGTTAAAAAAATGATAAAAATGGAAATACTATATGACCCAGCAATGCCACTTGGACATCAAGTCACAGAATATCAAACCATCAATGAACATCCCTGTATGTTCCAGAACTTTTATAGCAGCATTATTTACAATAGCTAGGACAAAGAACTGGCCTAAATGTCTATCAATGAGTAGATTAAGAAGATGCTGTACATACACACCATGGAGTATTACACTGTAATAAGAAAGGATAAAATGTGAACTTTTTCAACAAAATTGAGGGAAATTGAGAGAATTATGTGCAGCAAAGTGAACTGGAACAATAAAAACAAATACTGGACATTTACACAACAGGTGCTTCAACAACATAAAGCACTTTCAAAAACCAGTGGACATCAACAGACCTCCTGAAGGCTCTGAGGTTAACAGGGAGGAGGAGGGACGAAGGGATACAAAGGATAGTGGTGGGGAAAACAAAGGCTTGCCACACATATATACAGACACATATGTTAAGGACTCTAATGGGAAATGTGGATGCTTGTAAGAACACCTGCATTGTAATGTGAGCAGAGGGATGGAAGCTCGAAGAATCAAAAATAAATGCTAGAGAAAAAAAACAAAAACAAAACACATACAGTTAACAGACATGAAGAATCACTTCAAAACGATTTAACAAAAACAACCAAACCAACAACCTATGCTGAAGTAAGTCTAACTAGCCATACCATTATACACTTGGCAAATCTTTGAAATGGTCAACTGTGTCTGTTCTTGTTTGCGCTATGACCACTTCTTTAATCTTTGCTTTTGCTTTGATTGAATTCTAACCTAAATACCCATCTAAAACTAATCAGAGCTAAACTTTTTTGCACGTCTGGGTTTTTCAATATAACACCCAACATGAGAACTAATTCCTTACTGAACTTCTGAACAACATAACTGACATAAGATGGACAACTTAGGAAAACTAATGGTTCTGCAATTTTGAGGAAGAAAAGTGTTGTATTTTGGGTTAATCCAGAGAAGACTGCAATGAGAAGAAAGTTGCGAGAAATGACTGGCAAAGAAGTGGACACAATATCCAAAAAGGATTTTAAAATAGTGCAGGTGCAAGAGATCTCTCCCATCTTATAATCATCTGTAGAGCCCAACAACTGAGAAGTGGAAAAAAGAGAGGAAAACTTCGGGAACATACATTCTGGGAACCAAGGCATGAGGTGGACATTAGGCTGCCCTGGCACCCCAGAGGGACGTGCACTCTCCAGCTCACTGCTGATGCCACACTGTGGACATCAAAGGGTGGAGTCTTCAGTGGCCATTCACAGGCTCAGAGAAGGAGAAGACAAAACGAGATCATGTGGATGGGAGCTGTTGCCTTATCTTTCTAAATTCTGTAAGCGGCCGCTTTCTGCTTTCTCCTGGGCACTGTAGCCACTCTACCAGCACACCCCCACTCCTTCTCACACCTCCACTCCTGCTCATCACCACCCATGCATGCTCCTGAAAAGGAGTGGGTCACCCGATGAAATGCTCATCCTGCACACAGCTGCCGCCAGGGTCTTCCAGCTTTGCCTCGGTTGTTCAAGCCCTCTTCTGGCAACCCTTCTCAAAACCCACCCCCGTCACCCCTACCCCTTTGCTCAGTGCCAAAAGAGACTGAACAAAAACCACTAACACAACAAAGAGACCATGCAGCATGTCGGCAAGCAAAGCAGGAACATTCTCGCTGAAGAAAAATTAAAGACAGATGCACCGTCAACTCTCCCCCAGAGTTATGCCAGATCTACATGAAATAAATGAAAAGGGTGAAAAACCCTAATGAAATCACTGGTTCAAATACAACAACGGCCTGAGGCCCAGAGGGCGGTGTTCAGGACCACTCAGTGGCCGCCACCCCTTTCCCTCTGCAGGCAGTGGTGGGTCAATCAGTGACTACTGCTTGTTGTCGGCGCGGAGATGCTTTTCTGGGACAGGTGAAGTGTGCCTTGATCAGGGATTTCTCACTTTATAAAAGGAACTGGGAGCCCGAGTTTCTAGAGGAGTAAGTTAGTGAGTTATTGTTGCTTAGCTCAAATGATGCAAATCCTCCATTTTCCAAAAATTCCACTTCCATGCAATTTTTTAGGAATGTGTCTCTTCCAGAAATGGAGCATACCAGCATCATGCACTAAGAGGTGGAGGAAGTCTCAACAGCAGAAAGGCCCCTGCCCTGGGCACCCCATGTTCTCCATTTAAAGGGGAAGCCGATGGGGAAATGCACCAGCTCCACCAGCGCTATCAGCTCTACCAGCCCCATGACCCTGCACCCCTGCAGGCAATTTGCAGGGTACTAAGCACTGCTCGGATACAGTGTTTTGTAGCGGGTCCTGGCCACTGTTTTCAACACTGCTCCTTCCTTCTTGGTATGCAGGGGGACTCAACAGCCTAGGGATTGCGGGGATGACCCTACTGCCTGAAGAGACAACTCCCTTTGCAACTGAGTCAGAGCCTGAAGGAAAGGGGGAAGTGATAAAAAAGGAGAATGTTTTTAACTCAGATATACATACAAGTTCCCTCTTTTACTTGCTGAAGGTTGAATCCTCAGAACTGGCTGCTCTCCTCACCAACTTCCCTGCTGCCACTGCTCAAATGCTAACTAGCCCTTAAGGGTCAAATGGCATTCAGGACGATAACCTCTTAAAGAATAAAGTATCAGGGTTATGCAATATATATATATATTTTCCCTCTTGGCTGGTTTTTTTTTTTTTTCTTTCTTTTTTTTTTTCTTTTTGGTAACCTTGACCAGCACTTCTAATTATTTTAGAGGGAAGAGGGAAGATAGGAAATCAAAAGGCCTAGTTCAAAACACAGCTCTTTCTTCCTCCTCCTGGGGTGAGCTTGTCTCCTGTGAGATAATAAGCATGAAGTGGATGGCAGGCTGCATGCACTCCCCAGACAATGGCCAGGGACAAAAAGGAAGCAGCCAACACACGGGAGGCTGGCAACCTGCTGGCAGCAAAGGGTTAAAGCCCACAGCATCCTGGGCCCTGTCTGCCTTTCCATAAAGAACACAAAGCTCAGTGGGGCAGGGAGGAAACTCCCACTGGGTCCCTATTAAAACAGATCAAGTCACACATGTCGATATCCCCATTTCATAGATTCTATAATTTGTTTGACAGGAGTGAATCCTGCTGGTCCCAGTCAGGATGAGGGGTGGGGGGGAGCTCTGCTAGAAAGGGAGATCCACAGAGAGCCTGGTGGTTTTCCGAATCTGGGTTGACAAGCATCAGGTCCGCCTGATCAGCAGTGCTTTGGTAACAGGGTATGTCCCAAGTAGAACAGCATCCTCAGGCAGATACACATGGTGTGTCAGCACACACACACAGTATTTTCTGATCTAACTGTGAGATGTTAAAAAAAGGTACAATAAAGCTTTTTCCTGTCCCAGTGGAGAACAGGATCAAACCCAGCTCTCCCTCCAGTAATCCTGATAAATGCAGTGCCAATGTTCTAACAAAATGCAGGGCTGCTGTTAGCGAGCCGTTCTTTCACTCTTGTTCTTCTTTTGTGTTTTTCTTTTTTCTTGCTCTCTTCTCCCTGTCTTTCCTTCTCGTGCCCTGTCTCTGTCCCTTGCCAAAGGCATTAAAAAGAGATGAGAACCACTGCACCAAGCGTGCGGGGATACTAATCCACTGGCCCTGCTTTGCTGGGAAGGCAGGTTTTGAACAAGGCCCCTGGCACAAATGAGATGAGTTTAGTGATCGCAGTTTAATTCTTAATAGGGCACAGCGTGCTCTGCGGATATGAAATACACAATATGGGGAAAATGGAGTCCTTTTTGGAATTGGCTTTTCCTCCTGGTTAATGAGGGTCAGGGGAAATGCAGGCACAAACGGAGACACTAAGTGAAACCCGCGAGAGGCTGGCCTCTCCAGAGAGACCCCGCTGGAGAGAGGCCAGGGCACCTCTGTGTCCCCCGGGGCAGCTGGAACCATGGAAGGTTAGAGAGGATGTTCACAGGGTCCTCTGAGACCTGCCTACCTCGTTCTAGAGCCCATGGAGGTTTAGTGACCTGCCCGAAGAAGCTGCAAAAGCCCAGGGAAACTGCCGGGCTCCCTGAGGTCTCCTGGGACTAGCTCCTGTCACTCTTGGACTGTTAATGCCTGTTTTTTCCACCAGTAAGCGTGTAACTAGTAAGTGTTCAAAGGCCGGTCTTAGAGGGAGTAAAGGATGCAAATTCGTTCACCTCAAAGCACCCTTTGAAGGCTCTTCACAAACCTTAGGTGGAGATTTTTTTATGTAAGTTTATTTCCTCATTTTCCCAAATAAGTTGTTAAAGGGAATAAACTTTCTGGAGATCTGAAGTAGAAAAACAATCACTTAAAATGGCAAGATCAAAAAAAGTAGCTGGCCATACTGAGGAAAATCCTTTTTGTTCTGTGTAATGTAAAATTTCCTTTGGAGGGAGGCATGGAGGCAGGAGAAAGCAGAGGAGGCCAACAACTTCACCACCACTCAATTTCGGAAAACTACCACACCCCCAAACTTAACAAGTCCCAGGGCCTCAAAGGGGAATAATGTAGCTTTTTTTCTTCTTCCTCTCTCACCCTCGCTTCCCCAAACTTCCTTTAGCCCTTGTGAGAGGAGTAAGGCCGCCAGAGGCTGAGTCTACATGAGCCCTCCACTGCAGCTTATGCAGGGCAGCTCCAAGTGCCACCACCTATGTTGCCCTCTGGCACCTGGCTCATCGCCCTGGGGCAGGCTCCCATTCCTCTTGTTACTCTTGCCAACACGAGAGATATCAGCAGAAGGTGGCGAGGAGGTTTTTACCTTACAGAGAAGGACTCTTCTTTGGCTTGAATGCTGCTGCGATGGCAGGAGTTACAATAACTCTGCTGTGGCCACAAGGAAAAGGCCAAGAAAGTTTCCGAAATGTTGGTCAATTTTTTTTTAAGAAGGAATTTTTTTTTTAAGATTTATTTACTTATGCATACAGAACTGGGGGACAGGCCAAAGGTGTTGGCCAGTGAGAGGCTTCACCAGAGACAGAGTGGGGAGCAGAACAGGCAGACTGGTGAAGTACACTGCTGAGGGGAGCAGTGGCTAGGTCAGGAGAGATATGCAGCACCATGTGGGTCACCCCTGGGTAGGGGATCGAAATTGCACTGAAATGGCTGTGACTAACTTGCAGTGCTGCGTCCCAACCCAGTGAACCACCAGGGAGGGCCCAGTCATTACTTTTGAGCTACAAAAACCAATTACACTTATGTTCTGTCTCTGACTTTCTTATAACCACACAAAAAAGCAAATCCTTACTTATTTCAGACTCTGCTGGTTATGCTTTCTACTAGAGTACTCCTAAGCTGTATAAGCCCAAGACTGCTGACTGGATCCGTTCTTTTTCTCTTTATCTCTGGCCTCTCTCTGCTAATAAAAAATTATAAAAATAATAAAAATTCTTCTCTGTTCTTAACCCTGTTCCTTTAGGTGTCTCCTGGGACCTTGTTCCATCAATAACCCTTATCTCCAATAATTCCCACAGCTCAATCTAAAAACATGCTCAAGTTCCTCTGACATTAAAAAAAAAAAAATCTGTCCCTCCCTGGTGGCACAGCAGGTTAAGAAGCTTAAGCCACTTCCTCATGAGTTCGATCCCCGCCTGCCCTAGAGGTGACCACATGGCGTGGCAGACCTCTCCTGACCCGCCCGCTGCTCCCCTCAGCAGTGTACTTCATCGATCTTCCTGTCCTGCTCCCCACTCTGTCTCTGGTGAAGCCTCACGCCGCCCCTGAGCCTCTGGCCTGTACCCCAGTTCTGTATGCACAAGTAAATAAATCTTAAAAAAAAAATCTTTGTATACACTATTTTGAGGAGAATACCTTTGGGTTTGGAAAGTATTTTTGTTTACTCTAAATACATGTGTGCAATGTCAGACATGGGGACTTGACGGTATGTAAAGCCACACTTTGCCAACATGAACCTTAGGGTTACCAGATCATCACAGCAAAAGTGCAAATTAGAGTTACTACCCACAGAGGGGCAGGTGGTAGCTCCCCAGTGGTCACACTGGCCTGGCCACTGGCTAGAAACAAATGGTGTCTCAGTTGGCAGGCAGGAGAGACCATGGTATGCAGGTCGTGCCTGCATTCAGACCTGAGTCTTCCTGTGGTAGCTGCATGATACTGAGAAGGCTCAGAGTTCCATGTTCTCAACTTGCCACATGATCACATGAAGGGATGGTTATGGTTAAAATGACCTATTTTAGAGTAAGTAAATGGGCTTTCCAACCCAGATACTTCTTTTAAAAACGGGGGTTGATGGCATTGTTCCCTCCCTGCACTGTCAGGCTGACACAACCCCCGCGCAAAGGGTTCGGAGTGTCCCAAGCACAGGGAAGGTGCCTGTGGAAGGTGAGCGGCTGTCAGCACTGCTGTCTGCATCACTTCTCAGTGGATGTGTTCAAGGAGTGGGAAATTTTTGCAGATGTGCACATAGGCCTTTATTTTTTTTCAGCTCTTTTATTTTTTCTTTCTGGAGATATTCCTCCACTAAAAATTCCTGGTAAAATGAAACTTTCTATCAGAACACAATATTGCTTTGCCTTGACCCCAGTCTCTTATAGGACAACTGACTACCTGGAACAAACCGCCCACTGATCCAGTGCTGACTGGGGTTGCACGCATGCTGGCGTTTGCATGGCCCCTGGGCAGAATAATGCTCTGTCTAGTAAAGCTACAGGCCTAGTTGGGCAAAAAAAAAAAGCCTAAGAAGTCTAAAAAATTCCTAGGTTTGGGTCAAGTTGAAAACTCTAGACCCATCTTGAGTCCTGGTTAGCAAAGCAGTCAGGGACGGAACTGTTTCTGACATGACTCTTAGGACGCTGCTCCTTTGCCTCAGGGTTCTGACTCCAATGAGGGAATTCTTACTTCACCTAAGTTCTGTCTACTAGTGCTAGGAAGACATGCTGAGGCAGTGAACCTATCAAGTTCGGGATCCAAAGAGGTTTTAGCTGGTTTATTTTTTTCTGCCAGACACTTTCTAAGATGCATATATACACCCAAGATCGTTGGTGCCCCCCTACTCCATCTTTCTACCTCCTGCCCTATCATCAAGGCATTGGTTGCCTCCTACACAGGGCTAACTTCACAAGAACTGCTCCTTGTATCAATGACCTAGAGCTTGGGGAAACAAGAGAGTCAAGATGGGGGGTAGCTTGTATTAACCCTCAGTGTAGCCAGCCAGCTGGCCAGCCAGCCAGCCACTCTCCAGCCAGCCAGTTGTTCTTTATCCAGCACTCCCATTTTCTTTTCCAGAGGATGGCACTGGCTGCCTAGGGAGGCTTGGGCATGTGAGCTGCCATGTCTGAGCTGTGAGTTCAGTCTGTTCAGTCTAGAAGGCAGTGCACACAGCATGTGAGCCAGAGCTGGGTGGCCTGGGGTGATCGTGCAGGCCCTGCAGCCGGCTGGCCTCTGGGCCCCTGCCAGGCTGCTGGCCTGCCAGGGGAAGTGAATGTGCTCAGCACGGGAGTGCCAGCTGGCTGGGCTCTCTCCCCAGGGGGGAGGCTGTAAGCACAGATTACCAGTGACTTTGTTCAGTTCTGCTGCCGCGCTCCCTGAGGAGAGCAACATCACAGCCCAGCATCAGTACTAATAGGCCCTGATGTGCCAGGCCCAGGCTAAGAAGGCCAGCACTGCGGGGAGTGCAGCAGAGACGAGGACAAAGGCCACACCTTGGGAGCCAGCTTCTGGCTCAGAACCTGCAAGGAAGCTCTCTCTGCAGTGTATTCCAACCCCTGCCTTGTAGCACGAAGGGATAATTTTACTACTTCCCTATTCTGCTGTCCTCACCAAAGACAAACCCCCATACTTCCACTTAGCCCCATCACGGGAGTCCCTAGAGTCCACTAAATTACAGGAAAGAAAGTAAAACTTTCCTTTGCTTCATTTCAAGGACCTGTGACTGTGAAGTCACATGCGCCGCCACAGCCAAGAGTTGTCATGGCGACAGTGGTGGTGGCATAACTGATGCTGGTCTTCACGTTCATAAAAAAAGGTAATTTAAATTTTTATGTGTAAGACCAGTTCATTAGACTGAGAAATTAAATTGACAATTTCTTCTTATTTTTTTATCCTCCCAGAGGAACTTCTGAGAAGAGCTAGAGACTAGTTGCTGTAGAAGTTTGGTGGGAGTTTGGCAGTAAAACATCAACTGGCCAGGGCGGATGGGCAGGCCTGTCCAGCCAGTTTCCCCTCTGAGCATAAATTGGTTTATTTCACGAATCAAAGCTCAACTCCCCATTTACAGTCAGCCTGCCACTCCCCACCCCAGGCTTTACTTTAGGAGTGGTGCTGTTCATCTGAGCAAAACAGTCTTTCAGGGATGTTTGTCTCTTGAAAGCACTGTTCAGGCACTAATCTAAAGCAATGTATGAGTGCATGCATGTTTAGGGAACCCCAGGCAGGCACCCCCAAAGATCAGTTCTCCCGCGGGGTGACTAAGCAGGTGTGTTGCCTTGACTGGAACACTCCAGGAGCCAAGGACATCAGTTCCCATTAATCTCTCTTTCTGCACACAGGGGTTTTGCTTTGTTCCCTTCCCTTTCCATTCGCCTCGTGTTAGGGGCCTGCTCACGCCCACCTCTCTGACATCCAGGCATCTACATATGCTGCACTAAGCGAAGAGCCTCCTCTCAGTTGCCTGCCTCTTCTCTATCTCTGGGGTCAACACTGTCACAATGGGACTTATGGAGGCCATCTACCCCCCCGCAACCCTCCCCTCTGCTCTCCTGTGGTCCGCCTCTGAAGTCCCCAGCCTGGGAGGAGGGAGACTTAATGAGTTCTCACCAGGGTCAATTCCTAACAAAACACACCTAACACAATACCCTCCTCATCTCCTTTCATAATATGTAGGCAAGCTGTCATCAGAATCTACTGTGACACTCCCGAAAATCTAATATTACTTGCAAAAGAGCATCCTATATTCTCAGTGGAAATGTCTCCACAGCCTTGATTTTAGAATTTAGTGATTCAATCTGTTAAGGGATGATGCACTTTTAAGGCAAAATACATACACACCCTTACATGCATAACATACATTCATACATGCACACATACATACATGCATATATATGCCTCTCCAACCTCTTTTCCTCTTGCTATCCTGGGGCTTGTCTTTAATGAGCAGCTCCAAATGACAGCTTTAATCACTGCCTCTGGCCACTGAAAGAGGCCGCTAATGATAGGAAAGAACATAGGGCCATTTGCATCAATCAGCTCCAGTCTAAATCACTTTTTATGATAATGCACCCAAGCGAAGAAGAAAGTCTCTGATGTCGCCTGCATGATGATGTACCACTGCGCTGTCTCCCCAGCTCAGACCTCCACATAAATCTCTTAAAGAGGCATGCACCCCACCCTGGACTGCCCAGCACTGCCCTCATTTTCTACACCATTAATGATCCACCATCAGGGCAGAGTCATGAGGGGCTAAGCAATCTGTTCCTTTAGTTCTCGGTTGTAGGGGCATACTCTCTTAAATACAAACAAAAAGATAAGGGAGAAGAAATAAATCCTGATTTGTTTAAAAAGATTTGTTAAGAGGCACCATTTGACTTGTGTTTTAGCTTCTGAAACAAAAATGAAGGTCAACACTTTGCCAAACTGGCTATTTGCTAGTCCTTGAAATGGAAGGCCATGTTGGAGGAGTGGACAATGGGTAGAGAACTCTGAGGTTCCGGTTCACCCTCACTGCCCCAAATCCACGTGACCTTGTGAGAGATCAGATCTCTTGGGCCTTCCCCAACTTAAAGGGCAACAATAGATCAGCAGTGAAACACTCTGACCCTAAGACTGTTAGAGGAGCTGGTTTCCACCTCTAGAATCCCATTATGCAGGGGAAGAGGCTAACTCTTCCTCTTCCTAGCCCAGGGGTCTGAGCAACTAAAGCTCAAGATGTCAGACACAGCAAGAGGCTCTCCCCCTACTGGGGCTTCCTATACCATAGAAGCTGGGAGATGACTAAAGTTATGACTGTCAACTGCACAGTGAATTCTGATGCTGACATGGTTCCAACACAGGGATTTTCTGATTTTGCATCCCTTATAAAATAAAGAAGCCTTTGGTACTTTTCTTAAATTTCCCCAAACAAAAGAAGTCTATTAGTGGCTCATAACCTGGGGTCATCTGGCCCCTTGTTATAGTCAGGAATAATGACTCTGCTATTTTAATTATAACAACCAGTACATTTATATTAGATACATTGACATGTATACACACTCCAGAGAGCTCCTGATTTTTTTTGTACATTTGGAAAAAATGAAAGAAAGCCTATATGGAAGGTTCTCTTTGAAGACTGTGCTCTCAGTACATCATGTAAGTCACATGACACACCACATGTGTGTCCACATGACACACCAGTTAGGGATTATTTTACTATGCACAGGGCCATGAGTGGCATTGTGGCAACTGCCAGTGAGAGTATTCTAGCAAATAAGTGTGAGATTTTTATCCCCTGAGCTTCTAGGTCTTGTCTACACGCTACAGTTAAGTGTAGAGAGTTGTCCATTCTGATTGTATAATTGTAACAAAAAAAAAAACCTTAATATAAGAAATGACTTACAAATGTTAGAAACTTAGGAAGGTGAGCCATTTCCTGACTGGGCCATTTCCCTACTGGGCCATTTAATCCTTTACGACTGGCTCCAATGATAGACAAGCTAAAATAAGAGTTAAACAGAAGTTGTCTCACATCAAAGTCCCCACATAGGCTGTTTTGGGCTGACACTCTATGATGTCAGGGGCCTAGTATCTTTCTAGATACATTGCTGCTTCTGACTGTATTGTCTTCTGTTCTCGAAGTCACATCATAGCCCAGGACAGTGACTGCAGTCCCACGCATTATGGCTAGCAGGAGGGAAAATAGGGTGAAGATGGGCAGCTCCCGGCCCTGTACAAAAAAGGTGAGCTGTACTTGGCTCATTCTTAATATTCACCAGTCAGGATGTAGTTATATATGACAGTACTTTGCTGCAAAGGAGGTTATAAAACATAGTCTATAGTTAGTTGGACCACTGCCCAACTAAAATAAGTGGTTTTTAATAGGGAAAGGGGGAGAATGGCTACTAAAAGTCAAACATTCTTTTCCACATCCACTTTCCCACTGAAAAAGGAACCAGAGAACTGTCCAATTATCATCAATGGGACCTACACTAGAGTCCACCAATTCCAATTATAGTGCCCAGATAAGGGGCAAGGAAGCTCTAAATACTTTTTCCTTTCATCCCATATCTCATCTGGTAAAGCCTCTTGATCTTTAAGTTTCCTAAGGAGGGCCTTCCAGAAAAGTTATCCCATAAAGAAAACAGAGGAATCTAAAAACGAACAAAAACTGAACAGAAAGAGCAGGCTGGTACTACCAGGGCAGGGGCGGGGATAGTAGTGGGGGTGGGGTTGTGGTGGCGGCAGTGGTGGTTGAAGGTGGGCAAAATGAATATTAAGAGGATAAGAGGTCAAAAGGTACAAACTTCCAGTCATAAGATTAGTAAGTCACAGGAATGTTATGCACACTTAACAATACTGTACTGGACCCTGGAAAGTTAATAAGCAAGTAGGTCTGAGAAACTGTACCACAAGAGAAAAAACTTGTTAACTATGCATGATGATGGCAGTTCACTAGAGATATTATATGATCATTTTTCAAACATACAAATATCAAATCATTGTTATATCTAATAGAATGCCATTTATATCAATAAAATCAAACCAGAAAGTAGAGTGTGTTCTTCTAAAAAGACATGATAAACTTTGGAGAATGATTTCCACACTACTGGAGGCAGCATTTTAAAACTTGACAGACAAACTTAACAAGATACTAGCATTTTTGTCTGTTAAATTATCAAGGTAACTCATAGAAGAAAGGCTGGTCTGAGCGGCCAGTGTTCAGTGAAATATTCATTACCATAATAATAAAGTTGGTGAATTTGTAGTATGTAGCATTTACATATCTCATCTTACTATACATCACCTTACAGACTTCATTGTATACTGTACATATAATGACAAGTTGTTTAACAAAGACCATTAAAGGAAATGAAGATTTTTAATAGTTTACATGCATTGCACTACATAACACAAGATTCCCCGCTACTATATTTTCACTTTCTAATATACTGCCAGCATAGAGAAGATACTCAGTAAGTGTATGAAAATTCAAGGTAGGTCCAAAACCAAGATGCAAGATTGTAAAATGTCATTGTTTATAATTTGCAAACATGAATTTCACTTTAAGATTCACAGGTGACTGGAGTGACAGGGACTCTTCTAAATCATCTAGTTACTCCCTAAGCTTCAGGCAGGGCTCTGCATAGTTACTAGAAGTAGATGAGACTCACTTTGAAAGATCTGGAGGTGGTAGAGCTACCTCCTCTGATAATCTCATGCAGTACCCATTAAGTTTTATGAGAACATGACTTCAGACCAACTCTAACTTTCCACTATTTACTAGAAATGTTTCAGGTATTGTGTTTGAAGTAGATTTCAGAGAGCGTTTGTATGTTATATAACATAAAGGAAGAAAGGAAGGAAAGGAGGGAGGGAAGAAGTGAGAAATAGAGAGAGGTGGAGGAAAAAGAAATGACACTCATAGTAGGTAGTGCCAGCAGTATCTGGAAGTAAATATGACTTGATTACAGTGGTTGGGTTATTAGACATCTTTTCCATGTAGGAAATCTCTCTGAGTACCTGTTGGCTCTTACTCAGCCTGTGAACAGCAAACACCACAGAACAGCAGTTCTCAGGCCATTATTTTGACTCATGCCATTCAGCAGTAGGTGGTTAGGCAAAGTCAAAAACCAAGAATAGGCAGTGACTTCCCAGGATTTCTAAGGGATGTCAAATTGAACACAGTGCATGGACAGATGCTGCTTTCTGCTATATCATTGTCTTTAATTTAGCCTTAGTGGAAAATGGAAAATGTTAAGCTAAATTCTTCACATGCTTTGAAAATGAATACACACAAAGCAGGAGGAGCAACTGTTTGCATGTTCAGAACAATCACCCTAAAACATCACCCAAAGAATAGATTATAAGTACACAGTATAAGGGATTATTGAATATCCTATAGGAACTGGGTCTCAAATTGAAAAATTCTGATTTTTATGTTAGTCTTTAAGAGCAGGAATGGCCAAAAAGGCCCATGTATGCAGGATTTTTCATATCTGGGGTGAAGTTCCAGTCCTCACTTCAATGGATCTCAAATGCCAGCTTCCCTGGTGCCTAGATGCCTTCTGGTAGAGGTACCATGTCAGAGCTCTGGCATGAAGCTTGATGTCCACTAGTCCCATGTACTAGGAGTATATTTTTCATTTTTGAGTCCCAGTTTCTGGAATGATGTGGGGGTAAGGGTGCACTAGGGTGGATTTTGTATGGCGGTACAGGTCTGAGGGGTGTAAACCTGTTCCTCTGACTAATATATAGTGGTGTCAAACAATGTTACCTCAAATGAAGGAATGAATGAATAAAGGTATATGATGGGGATATGCTGGGGCCAGGGAGTGAGCTGGGTATTCCCTGATTCCCTTTGGTTTCTGACATCCTATAATTCTACATTGTGGAAAACAATACCCTTCAGCAAGCACCATCTGTTGCATAAGATGAAAATTTCTAACTTTAATACCTTTCAGATCTCAATTTTTGACATCATGTTGGTAATTAAGCGCATCGAACCTCAATTTGGCTGGTGCCACTCTTTAAAGTGGCAGATACAGAGACCAACTAAAGAGCAGTGAGGTCAGCTTCAGCTCTATGGTTTCCTCCCCTGAGTGTGGTCACACACTTGGCGGTGCTGGCGCTCACTCCTATCCTACCCAACCTGTTACCAGCCTGGGGGTGTGAATGCAACTGGACTGAACAATATTCATCAAAGTTTTTTATTTTATGTAGACATAAAGAATTAAGTCACAAATGTTCCTCTATACAGAGGCATACACCATGTGAAATGTCCATCGAAAGGAACAAAATTGCCTCAATAGGCTCAGCCAGTAATTCCTGAGGGTCTGAATGAGTTATATTAAACACACCGAGTGCCTCTAACATAGGTCCCACTGTGTGCCAGGCTCATTTTAATCCCTGTGTAGGAAGCCTAATGAAACCTAGACAAACACCCCAACCAAACAGTTAGCATCATCACATATACATACCCCTTAAAGTTTTTGTGGGAGACGAATCTTAAGTATTATGGCACCTACTTACTAGTCCTCTATAAATATTAGTTATTATCTTTGTTTCAGAGGCACTGAGGCAGAAATCATTAAATACCTATCTCTTCATAAAGGAAAAAAAAAAAGGAGCCATTTAAATGATTGGCAAAGTCATCTTAACAATAAAGTGTTTTATCTTTTGCTCTTTTTCTTTTATTGGCAGGCAAATGAAATTTGCATGCCCCTCTATATGTGTGTTATCTGGAAGGAACTGGTTAAGGATGCCAAATAATTTCTCACAGTGATAGCAGTTTCCCTGCCCTTAAGCCACTGATTTGGCATTTTCAAGTCTGGACAGCGGGAAAGCAAAACAGGTGTGCAGGATGACATACCACTTAGGCCCAGCACTAAACTGGAGTGCTGCAGGGCTACCCTGGGTTCATTTGTAGAGTGAAAGAATTGCCCCAGTGTGTTAGTGTAGTTGCCCATCCTTGAAAAAACTGTGATTCTGTTCAAGTTAATCTATCAGGATCATTAACCAAAGTATACCATGTGTCTGAGAAGAGTACATGTGAAGGAACTTTCATCACAAAGTTCTTACCCCAAAGGATCCCAAAAAAACTTAGGCATCTTCTTTAGCCTTCTTGCTTTGCAATAAAAATAAATATGACATAAGACGAAATAAACAAACAAGAAAACACGGGGATATGGGATGAAATGCCATTTCTGTTCCTCTTCCCCTTCAGTGTCTATGTTCAAGATTCCAAAGAGCTTCCATAGAAAAATTTGTTCTTCAAAAAATAAATAAATAAAAGTGTATGGAAATATTCTATATGTGATATAAAGAAGCATGTAAAATTTCTGATTGACAGAATAAATGGTTAGAAGTAGAATAATTTGCTTAGCACAGATCTTTGTTTTATCTTAAGATTTGCTTTTTCTGAGCATGTGCCCATGTGAATTCAAATGAGGTGCTCAAATGACTCAAAGCAGGGCACATTTGATATAGATCATCTGAGGACAGAGAAAAAGTCATGATCCTGTGGGTGGGCTTGTCAATTCACAAATGTTCTGACTCACTTTTTGATACTGCAGTGTTGATTATACTATACAAGAAACAGGGGCTCTTAAAGAAGGAGGTGAAAAATCTCTATTTTGAAAACCTTAAGACACAAAGGGACAGGTCATGGATTAGAAAAATTAATACTGTTAAAATGTCAATACTAGCAATTAAAGCAATCCCTATCAAGATTCTTAATACCTGTAGAAAACAATACTAAAATATATATGGAATCACAAAGATCCCAAATAGCCAAAACAATTTATATATCAAGCTATACTGTAAAGTTGCAATAATCAAAATAGTATGGCACTGTCATAAAATAAACAATCTGCTCAATGGAACAGAATGAGGAACCTAGAAATAAACCCAAGCCTGAAATGGTCATGTAATACTTGACAAAGGAGCTAACACTACTCAATGAAGATAAGACAATTTTTCCAATAAGTGGTGCTGAGAAAATTGGATATTCACATGTAAACGAGTAAAACTAGACCCCTCTTTATACCACTCACAAAAATAAACTCAAAGTGAATGAATGAAATGAATGTAAGATATGAAACTCCCAGAAAAAAATATAGAAAAAGCTATTTGTTAAGGTTCTTGCCAATGATGTTTTAGATATAACACCTAAAGTATAACAAAATAATAAATAAGTGGGGATACATCAAACTAAAAAAATTCTGCACAGCAAAAGAAACCATCAACAAAGTGAAAAAATAACCTATAGAATGAGGAAAACGAATTTCATACCTTCTATCTGATAAGGGATTAATATCCAAAATATATAAAGAACTCATATAATTCAATTGCAAAAATGAAAATAATCCAATTAAAAATGGTCAAAAGACTTGAGTAGACATTATTCCAAAGAAGATAAACAAATGATCAACAAGTATATAAAAAGATGTTCAATATAGGGCCCTCCCTGGTGGCGCAGCGGGTTAAAGCACTGCACTGAGAATCTAAAGCCGCTTCCACATGAGTTCGATTCCCGCCTGCCCGGGAGGTGACCACATGGCGAGGCAGACCTCTCCTGACCCGCCCGCTGCTCCCCTCAGCAGTGTACTTCGTCGATCTGCCCTTTCTGCTCCCTGCTCTGTCTCTGGTGAATCCTCTCACCCTCCGCATCTCTGGCCTGTACCCCAGTTCTGTACGAATAAAAAAATAATCTTTTAAAAAAAAAAAAAAGATGTTCAATATATTCAGTCATTAAGGAAATGAAAACGAAAACAATGAGAAATCATCTCAACCATTTTAAAATGGCTATATTAAACAAAGACAAGAAATAAATACAAAGGCAAGGATGTAGAGAAAAGGAACCTTCATGCACTGTTAATTGGACTGTAAACTGGTATAGTCACTAGACACAATAGTATGGAGGAGCTTCAAAAATTAAAAATAAATCTACCACATGATCCAGCAATTCCACTCTGGGAATATATCCAATGGAAAAGAAATTAATTTGAAAAGGTAACTGCGTGGCCACATTTATAGAAGCATTATTTACAGTAGCCAAGATATGGAAACAGCCTGTGTTCATGAGTGGATTAGTGGATGAAGGAGTTGTGTTTTACACACACATACACACACACACACGCGCGCACGTACACAATGATATGGTATTACTTTGTCACACAAAATGAAGAAATGCTTTGTAACATGGGATGATTTTGAGGACATTATTCTAAGTGAAGTAATTCAGTGGAAGACAAATACTATCTGATGACTGACATGTCAAGCTCATAGAAAAAAAAATCAGATTACTGGTTGCTGAGACATTGGGAAAGGAGTGGAAGGGAGGGAGAGGTATGTATGAAATGGTTGAAAATAATTTCAAAGGTAAAAACTCCCACTTACAAGATAAATAAATACTACAGCTATAATGCACAACATGATGATTACAGTTAACATTTCTGTATGATATGTATAAAAATTAAGAGTTGATTCTAAGAGAGCTCATCACAAGAAAACATTTTTTTTTTATTTTGCTATCTTTATGAACTGGTAGATGATAAAGTTGTAGTTATATTTCATAAACTCATACAGTGGTATCTGTAAATTATATCTCAAGAAAACTAGAAAAATTCAACATAATAATTCAATTGTGAAAAATTCAACAGTGACTCAGATACTTTAATCATTACCCAAACAGTATAAGGGATTCTAGAAGAAACTGAAATGGAACAACATTCAGGAAATATCATGATGCTTCAATTTCTCTGCATACTTCTCTTCAATGAGAGCAAAGATGATATCATAGCTTTTGGAATATATTACTACAATGGAACACACACAGTGCCAATACCAAACAAACACGAATGTGTGGTATCATGAGACCATGAACTCCTGAGAGAGGATCTACTTATAGACAAAGAACCAAAACATCCCATTGTTAATCCTTAGCAACCTGTAAAGTGAAACTCCCAGGTAAGGACTTTGAGACAAGCGTTGACAGACTGGGTGGGGGAGTCCATGGTCATGCTACCATCTAACCTGTGAAGCCAACCAAGTCACTTTTTGGAGCTTGGGTGTTCTCCCCTGCAAGGCTGAGTGAGTGCTGTGAAGTCAGATGACGCAGACGAGCATGGACAAAGAAAGGACCTGAGTGTTGTCCACAGAAGTGCAGAGGCCCTTGCTGTGTGAGAGCATGACAAGTCTTATTTTAAACATTTTTATTCTGAAGTTGTCACTTCAATATCCTGGATTCAGAGTGTGTTGCAATTGTAAAGAGAAGCTGCCTGGAAGTCCCGAGGATTTGCTTTACAGTCTCAGGTACCTTGGGAGAGGCATCTGCCCTGAGGGGTTGGCAGAGGCCTCGCACTGCCACCAGGAGAGCTGCTAATAGGGACTCAGAGACTATTTAGGGACATGTACAAACTTTTTTCTCATCTGTGATACAGAATGAATCACATTCTTTAGACACTAATCATGGAGTGTTATGACCAATCTTTACAACCATGATAAATAGGAGAGGCAAGAGGTCTTTTTCCAGATAAGGAAAAGAAGAATTGCTTCACCTTTTCTGAGGCTGGTAGGGGGCTTACTTTTGAAAGGAATCCTGAGCTTCTGAGTCTTCCCCCCTCCTCCCCCTCTCCCCCACACAGGTACGTGCAGAAATCATGTGTGTGATGTGGGAGGCCTACCGAGAACTTCCTGCTCCCTCTCCTCTCTGTCTCTCTGTCTTCAACAGTTATATCCCAGTAGCTCCTGCCCTCACAAACCTCTCTGCTACCCGAACTCACACTCTATCCCAGCAACCAACACACTATTTTTTCACAACACAAATTATAACAAATTATAACAGGTAGCCCTGGATGGTGGGCTTTCTTGTGCTCTTATTTCACTGTTCCAAAGCAAATTAGAACTCCCCAGTGGTTAACGATCATGTCCTAGGCTTTCTGTTATCAATGCAAAAGTGACCGCACAGAACTACACACAGCGGAGAACCTGAGGCATTACTTAGGGAGGAAAATGCCAAAGACTTTGAATAGACATTCCTCTAAAGCAGATATACAAATGGCTAATGAGAACATGATGCTCAACACATCATTAATTATTAGGGAAGTGTACATCCAAACCACAAGGAGATATCACTTCACACCCACTAAGCTGGTCCTAATAAAAAGACATAAAAGCAAGAGCTGGTGAGGATGTGGGAAAACTGGAACTCTGATCCAATACTAGTAGGAATGTAAAGTAGGACAGCCATTTTGGAAAACAGTCTAAAAATTCCTCAAAAAGCTAATCATGCAATTACCACATTGACTTAGCAATTCTACTCTTAGGTAGTTTCTAAAGAGAATTGGAAAAAAATATGTCCACATAAAAACTTGCACATGAATGTTCATCAACTGATAAATAAAATGTGGTATATCCATAAATACAAAGTATTTATCTGTGTTAAAATTCTACAACACAGACAGACCTTGAAAATATTATTCTAAGAAATGTGACAAAAATAAGTGACAAAAAGTCACTTACTATATATTCCATTTTAAATGCTAATTTGTCTTATTCTGTGCTTGTTTTCACACAGAGAACTTTTAAATGATTTATTTTAAAGTTAAAGTTTCTTTCTGATTAAATCTGAAAACCCTAAATAGTTATAGTCAAATTAGAATTATATCAAAATCACCACCAAGGAACATATACTCATCCCCGCTTGTAGCCAGACAATTACAATATTTCCAAGGGAAAGCCATGCTTGGAGAAAGTTGGGTCTTTTATCACCTCTGCTTCTTTTTCACTTCTCTCCATTGAGTTTGAACACAGTAATCTGTGGGGCACCATTGAGCTGTAAGAAAAGACCTCCATTCCTATGAACTGTCCAGAGAGGAATCCCATAGAGACAGAAATAAATTAGGGACTGCAGTCTTGGCAAGAGTGTGGAGAATGGGTATTAGTAGTTATGGGAGTTCTTTAGGGGGTAACAAAAACTGTTCTGGTATTAGTGGGGATGACTGCTCATTGTCACCGTTACTAAGTGCATTTACTGTTGTTTACTGAACACACTAAAAAAAAATACTGAATTGTATACTTTAAAATGGTAAATTTTGTTATTGAGCTTGAATGTGAATCATATCTCAGCAAAACTTATTAAAAAACAAAGCACACAGAAAAAGGCTGCCTTAGAGCAGTGGTTCTCAGACCTGAGTGTTCAGCTGTCACTTGGAGAACTTGTTTACACACAGGCTGCTGGGAGCCACCCAGCAGTTCCTGACTCAGCAGGTCTGGGGTGGGGCAGAGGAATTTTCATCTCTAACAAGTCCTTGTGCTGAAGGTCCTGTCAGTCTGGAGTCAGGTTTTGAGAACCTCTGGCCTACAGCAATACTTCTCCCAAGTCTAATGTGTGTGGAGGACACTGTGCAATCAAAGACACGTAGCCCAGCTGCCAGGATTGCTGTTAGCAAGGTGTACAAAGGCCTGGCTGCAGCTGCCAACAACTCTAAAAGGCCAAACTAGTTCTAGAGCTCCCTGTGTGTGTAATGAAGGCTGTCGCCTGTATTATAGCCAGACTTCTCTATCTACTCACTGCTGCCCCTTCGTTCTCCTTCCCCAGGTTTTGATCCTAAGGGTACTTCTGAATAAATTAATTATTCTGCCTTCTACCCTCCCTACATCATCTGGGGACCTAAGATGTTAAGGTGTAGATTCTGATTTGAAATGTCAGGGGACAGACTAGAGGTTCAGCATTTCCAGGTGGTGCTGGACACATGGTCCATACTTTCAGCAGCAAGGGCCTAGATGATCTCAATGTTCTCTGGCTCCATGATGGGAGCCATCATGTGAAGATGGAAAAAGGTAATAATACCCTTGATAGGTTACGAAAAGGCACTGATATTAAGTCCTTGAGATCCAGGCCAAGCAACTGGGTTACAGGTGAGTGTTTCAACAAGGCCTTTCAGGTACTTCCAGTAGCTAATCCCTTTGGACAGGGGCCAAGACCAACTTGAATGTTACTTTCATCTATTCTCTATTGTTACAGTGTGGCCCCAGGGAGTCTCTTGGGCAGAAGTGAGTAATCTGCATTGTGCAAGCATCAGACAAGTGGTGACGGATACACACTGTGCAGCCCTTTCAGGAAACCCAAGCCCAAGTGGGAAGGAAGATGAAAAAAGTAGATGTGTTTGCCATCTTTTTCAGTTTGAAAGTTTATGCCTTCAAACTAACAGTGGAATCTAAGCATCTGTAGGTCAATATATATATAAATTAAAAAATAATATATATTTATATTTTTGTGCATTTTTCCATCTGAGTTGCAATCCCCTTGGGTTTCCCATCACCATATCACCCATGTGTGTAGGCCAGTTTATATTTGTTTCCAATTTGATCACTGAAATAGATTTTTGACCAGAATCTATTTCTGAACTTCAGTTTTTCTATCTGTTCAGGCTGAGTTTAGATGCATGCACAGCTGACAGACTCACAACAGGTTATTAAAGGAAGCAAGGGAACTTAGAGCCAAATCCTAAAGATGTTATCATAAAGGAACTCATGCCATCTCACTAAATCTCTGCCGGTCAGAAAGAGAACCCTGGGCTAGACTGACACATATGGCATTTCTGAGAGGTCAGCCGTCCTTGGTCCTGTTCCTGATGCCGTCTGGCTGTTGCAACATTAACAGGCAGACCTGCGCTGGAACAGTCAGTGCTTAAGAAAAAGGGGCAATGCAAATTTGTGGTCTTTAATAATAACTATCAGAGATCACTAAACTGTGATTTTTCATTCTAGAATGTATTATGTATTGTGCCATGGATGTATTTAACATCCATGTTGTATGTTAAAAAAAAAAAAAAGAATCCACCTGTTGTATATCACTTCACAAGAAATAAAAAGGAGAGCCTCCTTGGTGGCCCAGGGGTTGAGTGTCAGCGCTATCACTGCTTTGGCCTGAGTGTGATCCCCCGCCAGGGAGCTGACCCACATGGCCAGCAGACCTCTCCTGTCGTATCCACGGCTGCCCTTAGCAGTGTCTTTCGGTCAGTCCACCTGTGCTGCTTCTCACTCTGTCTCTGGTGAATGCTCTTACCCCCTGCACCTCTCTCCTACACTCCAGTTCTTCATAAAAATAAATAAAATATTTAAAAAATTATAAAAGGAGTGCATCTCTGCTTTGCCTTGGGCAGATTATAAAAAGGAGCAGGAAACCAGTAAAGTAAGCCTGCAGTAAGAGATCATGGTTCTGGAAGGACACAGTTTGTTGCTTTCCACAGTTCTGGTAGACTTTCACAGCAGCAATGCCAAGACAGGACCAGAGGAAAGAACAGAAACCGGAGTATATATATACATAGAACCTTAATATACTGGATGTCGCAATGGCATAGCCTCAGGTCTTTTCTCCATTCTGTCCCCAGGCACCTGACAAAGCACCTGGATGGGCTGAGGGTGCGAGGTACACATCCAGCAAACCATACCTATTTCTCCCATTAGCAACAGGAAATTATAAATAAGTTTCCAAAGTGCTTTATAAACTTTAAAGCCCAGGAAGTATTAGAGCTGCAGTGCTCCACCGCTGCCACTTTGTCTTTCTTCCAGAATGAATTGTAACTTTAATGGTGTTCCCTGAGACTACTTGGTGATATGGGAGCTCTCTAAAGAAGACTGTCCCTGCTTGTTCTGTTGAAAAATCTAGACCTGAGCCCTCCCTGGTGGCGCAATGGGTTAGGACACAGCACTGCAAGCTGGTCATAGCTAATTCAGTGTAAGTTTGATCCCCGGCCCTGGAGGTGACCCACATGGCACAGCAGACCACTCCTGTCTTGCCTGCTGCTCCCCTCAGCAGTGTACTTCGTCGGTCTGCCTATTCTGCTCCCCACTCTGTCTCTGGTGAAGCCTCTCATCACTCCTGCACCTCCGACCCGTAACCCACTTCTGTATTATGCATAAATAAATAAATCTTAAAAAAAAATCTATACTTTGGGTAAGAAAAAAAAGTCAGAGTGCAAATAATAAATAAAAGTGTTGATTATTCACCAGCACATTTGAAGCTTAATGATTTCCCAAGCTGCTGGAGCTTTTTACAGAAATACAACACCCATCCCAATTGAGGGTTAAAAGGATTCCCAGGAACCTTTACCAAAAATACAAGAAAATTATCCTCCGAGAGGGGATTTTTTCTCTAGTTTCACTGCTTCCCACAAGGGGAACAATTTCATGAGAACATAATAGTAAAGGAAACAATACACCACCAAAGAGGAAAATAACCTCCTTATAATTACAGATTAGTTCTCAGACAAATGCCACTCCTCCACACTCGCTCTGCGTTGAGGCTCATAACTTCAGTGAAGCTCTCCAGCCCCTTCAGCTATCAGCATTTACTCTAAACAGCTCAGTCACCAGATTTTTGATATGGAAACCCCTGACAGCAAAACTCTCTCAAGTGGCCAGCTTGTTTCATTCTTTGGCATTGAAAAAGCGCTCCAAAAACACCCCACCGTAGGTGGGCGCTGAGCTTTGCTGTGTTTGGAAGAGCACTGTGCCAGCATCACAGATAACTAATAATTTCTAAACCGTTCAGATTGTATCACACAGGAATTAGCCGTTGAAAGAATGTCTTGCTTGGCCAAGCTGGCACATCCCTTTATCAGGAATTCATCTAAGTTCAGATTACTTGAGCAAGGCACCAACATTATTTCAACCCACTGGTTACTTATCCATTAAATGGGTTTCTTAACCATCACACTGGTTATTTAATTCCTACCCCATGGCTCCCCCAAGAAACAAAAAGTGCACTATAATTATATGAACTCTTAATTAAACCGAAGAATTCAGTGTTGCCATTACCCGTCAGTAATTCCACTCAATTAGGACAATAGACTTTCATTTATTACTGAACTCCTAATTGCTACTCATTTTCCTGGTTAGTAATTGCCAATCCTATCAGACCATGTGCTTACAGAAAATTCTGCCATGAAATTATATATTTCTCCCTATCAGAGGAATGGTGGAATCGGAGAGCCCTTACGTGATCACGAGTTGGGTCCTCGGGTGATTCCAGGCTGGAGATCTGAAAGGCAGTTGTTCCCCAGGGCTGGTTACTGGTGCAGCGATCCACGGGAGACTTACCCACAAAGGAAAGATGTATCCAGGTAGCCAGAGAATCCCAAAGCCAAAACCCAGCCGAAGTCGACTCAAAAGCAAAACCACACAACGCGATCTACTGATTTCCAGAAGTTCAGAGGCTCCAGGAAAGGTGCCTCTGAGTTCTACCGGAGGGCGGCAGGTTCAGCGTTTGCAGCATCCCGGAGGTCACGGGAGAGGCGGACGCAGGTTTCGAGGGCAGCAGCCGCACGCAGCCCTGGCGAGCCTGGGTTTTCTGAGGTGGAGCTTGGGCATCCAGGTCTCAACACTCTGGGAAACTGGCCCGCACGCCTCCGCACCACGGTCTGAGCGGGTCTTGGCAGCCAGCTCCGGGAGAGCTCCGGGCGGAGGCCAGATGCCGGCAGACTAGCTGCGATTCGCCGAGGCCTGGGCCCCGGAGGAGCGCGCCGCCCGCCCCCACCCCGCCTCGGCCGGCGGCACGCCCCGACCCTCCGCGCTCCTCATGACAGTCTCTCCTAATTAGCCCAGAAGACTGAAACCCGCGGTGGGGAAACTTGACAATTTATTCCCGGGCCCGGGGGAGGTCACCCGCAGTGCACACGCGGATTGGCTGCGGCGCGAGCCCTGGCGTGCAGGCGCGGGGTCTGGGGCCCTGAGGCAGAACTCGGGCTGTTTCTGATTGGCAATGCAGGCCAGGGAGAGACAGGCAGAGATAGGGTCCTGGGGTCAGGGTAGCCCAGAAAGCAGCCAGAAGCCTGGTGCAGTGTGTTTGGGCTTGAGCTGCAAAACTGCCCCTCGCATGCAGATTGGGTGATTTGTAAGAAATGCTCCCTTGCCATGTGTTGAAGCCTTTCAGGTGACAATGGGCAGGAGCCATTTACAACCAGAAGATGTTCTGAATGAAGTATTTCTTACACCTTCACGCAACATCAGAGGAAAATGAAGCTGAAAGGAAGAACTGGCTCGTGAAAGGTAATGGGAGAGAAAGCCAGGGCAGCCTCAGGTCTCCCAGCTCCTCGGACTTTGAAGAGTATGTAGGTCTGTTTGACTGCTCTCCCTGCCCAGTCCCCCAGAATCACTTTCTGGACACCTGGCAGAAAGTACAGAACACAATTCAGTCCACTCCACAAGCTGAAAGGTGCATTCATCAGAGCATTTTCTCCCACTACTGTAAGAAACCCAGACTTCAAATTGCCCCAGCACTAGAGACACACTGGGATTGTAAAAGCACTTATGATTCTCTAGTGTCAATCCCAATACCTGAATGCTCACTAACCAAGGAGATATCCTGGGGGATAGGGGCTGGCCAGAAATAGTGCCTGAGGATGACAAGCTTGCAAATAGCCCCAAGCTCTTAAGAGACAATTTTCATGCCAGCTTTGCACATCTGCCCACAAAGCAGCTAGTAAACATTTGTTATGTATCCACAGTCTACTCCATTTTGGTAACCTGGACATGCTTATTCCTCATCAAAGTCAATGCACTCAGTCATCTCCACTGCCCACTCATTGTGTCTGACACTTCAGCCTTCATGCAAAAAAAAAAAAAAAGGATGGAAACTCTCAAAGAGGGTTAAGAGGAACAGCACTCTGCAACAAGCTTTCCTGGGACTTTGTGTGGTCTAGGACCAGAGAGATGCTAAGTCTCTGTGGTACTTGAATGCACAGAAGAAGGGCTCCTGGCCTGGTTGCCTTGTGTTTGGAATTTGAATTTTGCAGAGCACTGCATCTGAACCTCCTCTGTTCCTAAGCAGGAATCAAGGCCTGCTAACTAGTACTATCTAAAGACAGGCTATACATGAACTTATTAGAAGTTAAATTCTAACTCCAGATCTACTGAGTCATAATTACCAGGGGCCCATCCATCAATGCTTTAACAGGCCTTCCAGGTAATTCCAGTACACAAATTTTAGGACCACTGCCCTGAAGAACGACGGTCACTCAAGAGAGGACAAGGCCAGAGTAAAAGTGCACAAGGTCAGCACGGTGCATTAACAAGGGTCTCTCTTACCGTCAGCCTCAAGGAAGATTCTGAAAGGAGACAAGTGGTTGGGAGTCTTTTTCTCTTCTAAGTATGAGGATCACTGGCCTGACCCTGTTCTCCTGTCATCTCGACACTTGAAGTCATAGTCTAGAGCACTGCCTGAACCGGCATATTGAATGATGCTGTGCTGGTCTGCCAGCCTCTGGTTGGAGGCCTTTGGTTCAGGGGCCAAGGCTCTACTCTCTCTCTAAGGGACCACTCTGGAGCACTTTTAAAACAGCTGGTGCTAACTCTGGAGAAACCATGTCAGATTGACATCAAGTACCTGTTGTGGGACCTGCAATCCGACTCCACTAAGGGACCTGACTTCCCCATGCCCTCAATGGGAAGAACAGTTCCTCCTCACATGCTTTCCTGGATATCACAGGGACTTAGAAGTATTTTGTGTTCTGGGAGAAAAACAAAAGCATGGCTGAAAATATATAGGGTTTGTTGACACTATACCTCATAACAGTCTTACTTTCTTAAGGATGACATATTGGGCATAAGTCTCTGACTCCACAATCACCAGACTAAGATCTAGTATTGATGCAAATGGCTAAGAGGTCTCAGGGCCTGGGCCATCTTTGAAATGCAGGTCTACCCAGAGCTCCTGCCCTCCCAAGTGCATGAGCAGAGGAGGGAAAAGGGCACGACAGAGTGAAGAGTGATGCTCCAATCTCACTCTCCTCATCTTTATGTCACTGAGATGGTTTTTCAAATACTAAGTTCTCACCTAATAAAACATTTTTTTAAAGAATGTAATATTATCAACATAGATTGAGCATGCCAGGAGGCATTACCCTAAGTTCTTTATTTTGTTAATGCCTCAAAACAACCTTACAACATAGGCACTATTATTATTTTACAGATGAGAAGGTAGACGTACAGGCATGTCAAAAAAAAGTGCACAAAGTCACATAGCCAGTGACACAGTGACAGATTTTGGGTTGTTTCCAGATTCCAAGTCCCTAAACTAAATACTGTACTGTTTATGACAAAAAGTTTAGGGAAAAAAGGAAGAGTTTGCCCTTTGATGTTTCATATTCAACAAATGTCCAAATATGTAAAATATATTGATGCTACTGGAAATATTTTTCTTGTATGGGCTAAATTTTCTAGTTTCTCCATGAGCATATGGTCCATGTGAGAGCTGCATAATTTTTAATGATTACTTTTTTTAATAGGCAACACTGTCCATGAGGGAACTGTCACAAGTAACCCCTGGATACCCTAAGAGGTCTAGAGGTTTGTTCCTACCTGTTTGGTGCCCCCCCAGTCTTGAAGTGAGAGCCATGCCAATGGCAATACTCATCAGATCGAGGGGGCAGGGTGGATTATCTGCTCAGCAGCCAGAGAATGGTGAGAGAACAGGGCCAGTAAATAGTCTCAGAGGATGTGTAGCCTCTGTGTAGCAACAGGTTGGGAAGTATGAGCAAAGGCATTAGAGAGACAACAGGCAATTCTGTCAAAGGTGGGTAGGGGTTCATCTCAGAATTTCCTTTATTCCTTCACCAAAAGGAGACAGGATGGCCTCTGAACCAAAGGCTTCTAAGTAGGCAACCAAAACTTGTGTCTGTCAACTTATGTCTAGCTAACAGAGGTATCAGAACAATCCAGGAATTCCCCGTATTCTATGGTCAGAGGTAGCTGGGCCCAGATCCAGCACCTTTTAGAGTCTTAGTTCAGCCTTTTGTCATCCCACATTGCCAATGTGGGTATTTGTGAATCTGGATGAGGAAACAAATAACATAATTACACATACCTATACTGGCAGCATAAACTACAATTCCCTTTACCTCTGGAGCAAGTTAAATAAGAATAGTACTGCAGGCACAATGCTTATTAAAGGTATTCTAAATATTTATACAATGAAACTAAACTCAGAGCTGTCACAGAAAACTCCCAAGTATAAAACTATGGGGGACTTTTACATTCAAGGCTACATGTATGTTTGCTACAACAGAGAAGCTTAGGTTTGGCCCACAATTCAAAAATTCTGTATTCCTGCCACATCACTGGGAGATTCCTTTACCCAAGGAGAGAATACCTTTGTGTACTTGGCCACAAGGGCTTTTAGTATTTACGACTTAACAGAAATTACTTTCAGCCATAAAAATATAAAAATTATGATGAATGGCTCAAAGGTCTGGAGAGACACACTTAGGGATACACAATTACCTCACTAGTAACATAACAGATCCTCAGAAGTCACACTCACCGCTGTGTCTAGAATCCCTAAAGGAGCAGTGTGCCCCAAAGAAGTTCTGATAAAGTAGGGAGGCTAGAGAAGTCAAGAACAAGGAATTCAGAGTTAGAAAGATCTAATTTCTGATGCCCATTCAGCTGCCAGCTCCATCAATCTGGCAAATCACTCTACCCTCTGCAGTCCTGGCCACACTTCCTTGAGAGGTCACTATCAGCTGAGCACAGGTATTTGAGACCCAGCTCAGTGCAGTTTCAACATGAAAATCAAAATGGCTTTCCCCTCAGGCCTAGTCTCCAGACCGCTCTGTTTGGAGGCTCTGCAGGAGGAAAACTGTTTGTGTATGGTGGGGAGCAGTGAAGAGGCATCTTTTGTGAGAGGCTTTGCTCAGGTAGGCCTGAGAACAACTGTTTCTTCCCAGAGTCCCCTTACATTTTATGGTGATGAGCTCAGTAATTGAAGCTGAACAGAAACTACCAGTCATATTATTCTCACAACTTTCTAGGTCATTATTTTTTTCAACAGGGTTTTGTACAAACAGGCTAACTCTTGATTCCTTTCTCTGTGAACCTAGGCTGCGCCTTGGTTCCTGGCCATGCTTCATTTACTTCTTCCTCCGGGTGAGCCCTTGCCTGTAGTCTCCACTAGGAGGAGGGGCAAAAGAAAATCTATTCCCTACATCCATTCTCTTTGCTGCTGGAAGGAGCGGGCTGCCCAGCTCATGTCCAGCAAAGCATGCCTCAAAGGGCACCAGTCACCACCACTGGAAGGCCAGCGCTAGGGAGAGGGTCCCCACTGTGTGAGTGCCACCTTTTTACTTTTGCTGTCTCAGTACGAAATGCTCTGAAGGGATTTTGGAGGACACGGGGTGTCTGACAACCGTTTCAAAGTAGATGCTTCACTTTCAGTGAACGTAAGCTTTGTAACCCCTGATATATAGACTGGAGTCTGAATATGCTTAGATCTCAGAATGGAAGGATTTCTAAAGAAAAACTCCAGAAATACCTGGAATTCAGATGTATAAAAATGTGTGAGAATCAAGAACAAAGCCAGCGAAAGCAGAGGGAGTGAATAACCTTTCATTTCAAGCCGCTTTCCCCACTAGAGACAGTCATGATCTGCACAGCACTATTTGATGCAAATGCCTCTCAGAAAAGAGCCAGTGGATAATAGATAAAAAGATTATCTGTGACATTATGAAAAATGAAAGTTTAAAAATGGCTACAAGTCCCATAAAAAAAAAAAAAACCTAAACTTTATTCAGTCTTGTTGAAAGGCAACAGCGGAACTGTGTTTTATTCAGCCCCTGGGGGCCCTGCCTCTTCCCCCATTGTTCTAATGCCTTCCACCAGCTCATCAGTTTTCAAAAATCTTTCCTGCTGGTTTCTCTTTGCTGGAAACATAAGGTCCAAGAAGCTATCAGAGCCATGTTTCTTTTTCTGAACTTGACTCTGATGTGAGAAATTCAAGTGCTGCAGCTCCTGCCCTTCTCTCTTCCCTTCTCTGTCGTCCCCCTCTGTGCTAAACCATCGGCTGCACACTTGATTTAACAGATGAATTACAGATTCAAGGCATGGGTTTCCAGGGCAGGAAAGAGTCTGATTTTTGTCCAGGTCTCTCTTGATTGGCTCAGCATGGAAGTCTTTCATTTAATGGGCCAGGTCCTGCTGAGAACACCTCTGCTGGCACCACACCGATTTCTTTCTTTGCTGGAGAGAGGAGCAGAGATCCTAAAGAGAGATTTTCCATCTTCCAGATTTCTGGTGTGCTCACTAGACAACCCTCTTTTCAAACAGGGCATCACAAGCCTAACCCAAGACTCTAGGAAACATTTGATCCATTTGACCAGCCATCTTTGATCTCAAAGTTGAGTGAGATGTAGAAGAATTGATGTGCACATCTCACCACAAAAATATGCCTTTGTCTCCCCTGCCCAAGGAGGAGGCAGTGTCGACTACCTGTTTCAAATTCCAGTGTGGCCACCTGCTAGCCGGGCTGAGTTTGAGCAAATCTCCTTTTACAAGACAGATACCAAAGATTACTGAATTGAACCATATAACATTGCCTATATTTGAACATTTTTGATATGTGAAAAATGGAAAATTCATATGGTGCATCCAAATAACTACTTCAAAGGGTGATTGTGAGAAATTCAAGTGAAAAGCAATAGAGAATGTTTTAACACTGTGCCTGGGACACAGTATGTATTCAGTAAAGGTGAGTTATTGCTATTATTGTCAAGAGGTTCACATTAATCACTTGCTGTATAGTCACTGCACTAGGTGACCAAAAGTAAAATTTCTAAATATAGTCTCCTTACCAAGGGCATATATAGATGAACAACATGTACATTCGGGCCAAACTCCCTCTGTTCTCATGACTATCTCTCTCTCATTTCCTCTTGAAAAAACCTATTCTATGTACAATCCTGCTGTCTCATGCTTGGGCCATCTTCTAAATACTTTCACAAACTAGTCAGCAGGACTGAAATTATAGAGGCTCCAGAAATACACTCGAAAACACACATCAACTCTAAAGATGCAAATGTAATGGTGGGGATGGGGGTGGTGGAGGTAGAGTTTTTTTTTTTTTTTTGCCTAGAACCAGTATCTGGAAGTCAGACAGTCTTGATCCAGATGAGGATTAGGTGCAGTTATAGTGTTTGCAGGGGAGCTACAACATAAAAATGTCTCCAGACAGAAGTACAGTTGCCTCATGCTTCGCTTATTTCTGGACGATTTGTTCAGAGTTCAATAGGATGCTGCATAGGTCCTCCAAGACATTCTAGGGAGCTGCCTACAACTGTGGCCCCTCATAGAAGAACCTACCTCCTCCACTTCTCTTTGTGCTGTTTCTTCTGTTTTTGCAGGTGGTTAAGAAGAAAGTACCTGAGTTACTGCAATTGTTGGGGTGAGGAGGAAATAGAGGAATTATGAAAATCTACGGCAAATGCTGACCTCAAGGACACAAGAGTAACTGTCATCCTGCAAACTGTTTTTGACTGATAGCTGTGTCCGTAGAAGCCAGTACCCTAGAATGCAAGCAGTCAGTTTTCTCATGCTAGTTTTAGGGTGAAACCCTTGCTTTTCAGTACTGGAAACATTGATGCCAGGTACTGCCAGGCATCCTGTACCAGTCAGATCACCCCTTTCCAGAATCCCTGTCTGCCGGGGCTCTCCCCCAGAGGTATAGTAATGCAAAGCTTCACTCGTGCTCCCAATAACAGCATTTCTAGTAGCCAACAGCAATTCTTGAGACACTGGACTCTAAATAAAATCTCTTCCTTCATTATACACATATACACTCCTATACTCTTGACAATTATTTTTCACTAGCTTAATCATACTATCTTAAAAACTTCTTCAACTTTTTTTTAAATTATGAAGTATTTCTGCTTATAGAAAAAGCAGAGGCCAGATTAAAATTATATGTAAGAAAAATCTATATAGTTACCAGTCAACTTAAAAAATACATATTTCAGGCCCTCCCTGGTGGCGCAGTGGGTTAAAACACAGCAGTGAGAATCTAAAGCCGCTTCCACATGAGTTTGATTCCCACCTGCCCTGGAAGTGACCACATGGCGTGACAGACCTCTCCTGGCCCGCCTGCTGCTCCCCTCAGCAGTGTACTTCGTCGATCTGCCTGTTCTGCTCCCCACTCTGTCTCTGGTGAAGCCTCTCGCTGCTCCTGAGCCTCTGGCCTGTACCCCAGTTCTGTATGCACAAATAAATAAATCTTTAAAAAAATACATATTTCAAATACTTCTTGCAAGGAGATACTATTACTCATTTTATACTTATTATGCATACAGTAAGATATTTATGCTTTTGCTATATAAATCTATAGATATTCAAACTGTGTTTTAAAGCTTCATTTCATTGATGTTGCTCAATATGTATTTTTCTAAAAAACTTTTAACAAGAGATTTTGATACACTGGGCCCATCACTGTTTAGTTACTTGGCACAAACTGACTGTGGGTGATGGGTGAGGGATAATACCATACATGGAAGGTTTGATCACTGTTAATGTCTAAACCATGCTGAAACTGGAGCTGCCCCAGGTAAACCAGGAAATACTGTCACTCAGTGATGAGAGATCTGCTCCTGCTCAACTGTGGGATTAATATGACCAGTTAGAAGCTTGTGCCACAAGTACCTGAAGGACTTTTTAGAATGAGTTGGTTTATGCCATTAATTTTTTTCAGCAGCAAGTCATTAAGGAAAACCCCAGTTTTCTCACTAGTAAAATGGAGAGTTTAGGGCCCTCCCTGGTGTTGCAACAGGTTAGGATGCAGCACTGAAAGCTGGCTGCAGCCGCTTCAGTGTGAGTTCAATGCCCAGCTCCGGCAGGGATCCATATGGCGCTGCAGACCTCTCCTGTCCTGCAGGCTGCTCCCCTCAGCAGTGTACTTCATCGATCTGCCTGTTTTGCTCCCCACTCTGTCTCTGGTGAAGCCTCTCACTGCCCCTGCAACTCTGGCTTGTAACCCAGTTCTGTATGAAATAAATAAATCTTAAAAAAAATAAAAAGTCATGAATTCCTTTAAAAATCAAAAAAGGAGAGTTTAGAAGAGGAGGCAGAATTGAGATCTACCTGTTCACCTTCTTAGTTGCTTCCAAATGCTCAGAAGACAGTGAAGTGCCCTTAGTCCCAGCAGAAAGCCACAGTGCTGATAAGAGTGGCTAGGATGTCCATCTCATGCCCAGTTCTTTCCACTGAGGGTCAGTTTGCCCTTGCAGGACCTCTTCCGATCCCCAAACTGATTGGTCAAGGCTTTCCAATGCTTTTCATGCAGCATCTTAATTATCCTGCTTATATATAAATGAGCTTATTACCAATCAGGTTTTCTTTTTGCTTTCAATGAGTTACTGCACCCTTCAGACTAAAAAGTGCTGAATTTGATATTTGCTAAGTCAGTCAGTAAGAGCCAAAAAGAGCATCAGAGGGAGGGATAATTTTGACTTCCTCTGGGGAAAAAAAAAATCAGTGTATTCAATACCTTGAAAAGTCAGGTATGGTGGCACGTAAGAACCAATGCACTCCTCAATTTGGGCGAGGCCTGCTAACAGCCCATGCAGTGGTATGGAACAGGTTCGAAAGTCAGTGTGCACGGCCTAGGCACATGCCCTGCCAGGTAGGATCGATCTGGCATTCCTCCCGTTTGCCTTTGCCTTCTTCAGAGGCCAGGCCAGTGCCCGCCAGCCCAGAACAGGGGACTTGTCATGAGAGCTGTTGGGCCTAATCTTACCTCTCACAGCTTCTATGTCCTACTTCCAAACCTGACCGTGAGCACTGTATAATGTGGCTGAAGTCTCAGCCTGCCACCCAGGATGTCTTTCTTATTCTAGACCGCTGTTTCAGCATTAAGATGTACAGCCATTTTATCAAGGCTTGTTCCCCTCCCAAATTGCATTTGACCAGTTTCATTTCTGCCTGAAATTAAAACACAGAACTTATCAATCCCAAGCTGTCACAGCGTGAATGAAACCCTAGAAATAAATCCAGTCTAATGACAGAGGGATCTAGAGACCTCAGTGGGAAACAAGATACTTTGTTTAATAATTATCAGCCTCTTTCAGGGTCTGTCTGCTGAAGCAGTGGTGTCACAGGCAGCTGAGAGGAGAATTTTTTCCCCAAGATTTCATCCTGGGAAAGACTGAAGCCATTTAAAAGACTGGACGCTTTTGATTTACATTTCTGATATTAAATGCAGAGCGGCTGTCTGCATTTATGCTATAAGGCATTACTTCAGTGCAAAGAAACGGGGTGGTGGCAGGGATCCAGTTTACTAATGAACAAGCTTATCTGGAGGAAAACAGCTTTTCACACCGTAACAAACAATGAACACCTCTTAGATAACAAATTCAATGGCAAAAATATAGCATTGTACATGTCACAGTTCCATAATTTAATGGAGGCACTTGCAGCATTAGTGGTTTACATTAATTTTTAAAATTAATTTTGTTTGGCCCGTAGGGAAAATATTTTCTTTTTTGTGTCTGATATCCTGCAGCTCATTAACACTGCTTAATGCTCTAAAATAATATCCATAATCGTCCACTTGGTAGCCGGAGGCCATTTTTTAAAAAAGCAAGCTGGCAGGGGGCAGAAAGTAGGTTTTTTTGCTTCCTGCTACAGGAAAGGCTCTCCCAGCTTGCTGAAGCTGTTGACCACCATGGAAGCCGGGCCCTTAGCAGGCCGTTGGAGTTGTGCTGGGCTAGGTGTTGGTGGTCACAGCTACAAGAGGGCTGTTTTGGTCAAGCCAGAGAGGCTCTTTCCTCTGCAACCACCATTCTTCCTCCAAAGCAGTGACTTCCTAATCCTTTGCACTCAAAATTACCTGGGCTGCCTCTATAAAGACATAGATTACTAGGTCCCCAAGAATTACTTCTTCTGCCTCCCAGCCTCCCACGAAGGGGTTAATTCCTGACTACCAAGAAAACAAACCCCTCTCTGTCTGCCTGGGGCATGGAGATCAGGGAATTCACTGCTAATCACTGTGGTTGTGATTTCTGATTTCAACTGGCAGCAGAGAGAATTGAACTGGAGTCCCCTGAGAGCAGCTAGGTCCACAAGGCAGACCTTGAGCTTGTTAAGCTGTGGTGCTGCCATGCGATTATCAATTTTAAATTAATCTCCCCAGCCCATTTAAAGTGGTTGCTAAAAATATAATCTCTGGGATATCTTACTGTAAGACTTAACTAAAGGGAAAAATTTGGATAATAATTAAGTGCTTCTCTCCATCTAAGCTTCCTGTAAAAACTTCTGGAGACTTGGGTAATCCACAGGCAGCAGGAAAGCCAGTCAGGGACAGTCTCAAAGTCTGAGTGAGTTGGTTTATAAATTATACACTTTCTCTAAATAAAACTTAAACAGGCACTGTGCATTTGGACAAAAGGTTAAAGATACAGAGCTATACTGTATTAAAACAAATCCTTTCCTATTTTTTAACCCAAAGAAGTTTGGAGGGAAAGCCAGAAAAAAATTGTCTAGACATACTTTAGCTAAACTCAGGAGGGAGTCGTTACAAATTCACTTTATAGAGACATAATCTTGGTTATATATACAACACTTTTTTTTTTCCAAGTTAGAAACATTGTAACATGGTGGGACAATCTGAACAAAGGTGAAAGGGGTTCTTATTCACCAGAAAGGGGCTCTCTGTAGAAATATCTTTGATCCTAAGTCAAAGGTAGATACATTTCTAAACACTACTCAGAATGATGAAGGAAACTAAAAGCAAGGCATTAACAGAACCCACCTTTCTACTCACCCAGCTTTCTGCCTTATAAAAAGGAACTTCTCTACCTGTGAAGTAGCCAAGTCAAGTTTTCCCAGCAGGGAGACACCCGTGGTCTTTTCTCCGTCTCCTTCTGCTGACCTTCCGTTCTCTTTGGGTAGCTTGACGGAAAGGCGAGATCATTTTAAGTGAGGGCACATGAACAAATATAGGTACTTTCTCAGTGCAGATTAAAGTTGAAGAATGCAACTACTGGAGGGTCCAGAGGAAGCTCCGTAAAGGGACACAGCTTGAAATCTGGGGTGCTTTATACTTGGAAAGGAAGAGAGATGAGAAGAGGGAAAGGAGGGGAAGTAAGACAGGATACTGATCGGAAAAGTGGCTGAGAAGATGGACTTTCCCAAGATTTTTAGATGGCCACACTGTGCCTTCTTTGATGGTAATGGTAACGAACACCCCCAACTTTGTATAAATTTCATTACTCTTTCACTTCCTTTCTTTGACAAGAACAAAGAATTAAATAATTCATTACCTCTACTACCAAATAAACGTATGACTGGAAGAAAGCGACTTAAATCTGTGGGTTTCCAAGTCTTCCTTGATAAAAGAAGTAGGTGGAATATGACAAGCTCTAAAATTCTGATTTTAGTATTCTGGGTAAAAGCAAAAGTTGGTATACAAAGTCCAAAGGTCAATTTTGGCCCTTGCTTTGACCAAGTGATGAGAAATTAGAATGGAGAAATTTAAAATATGTATTTTAACTGTAAAAGCAGTGTAAAATATAAAGGCTTTTTTTTTTTCTTAAGTCATTCAAGCCTTATCAAAAGTCAACTTAACAAAGATGGAATGAAAATGGTTAAATGCTCCACCTGTGGAGCATTCTCTGAATCTTTGCTGGATGAATGAATATGATGCCCTGGATCCAGGGTGAATTTTTGCTGAGGCTCCAGCTAGTGGGGGGAGGTGTCAGGGCTGTGAAGGCATCTGTCCTGGATAGCAGTGTGAGTATTAAAAGACTTGTGTGTATTTACTCTTTGCTCCCCCAATGAATCCTGACTTTTGTTTTTGTTACAGATCTACTTTAAAATCTGGTAAAAAAAGCTTTGGACCTTCTTTTGAGGCAAATGTAAGAGCACAAAAACAAACAAAACTAAATACACTTTCAGGGGATTCCTGGCTCCTTGAAGCTTATCCACAGATCCTATAGTGATGTATTAATCTCAGATAAAACCCCATTTTAGGCCCCAAACACTGCAATATCTATATACTTTTCCATTTGTCTTGGAGGTTTTGATGTTTCCATTTATTTGAAGAAATTTATTTTTCAATTAAAAATCAATCTGCCCTTCCCTGCACACCCAAGCGATTCTATAGGGAATGTGTTGTGTTTGACCAGACAACCAAAGGTCGGCAGAGAGCTGCAGTTGTAGCCCTAATGGCCCAAGCACCTTCAGTGGTAGGACTTGTATCCTAAGGCTTAATTTAGTACCATTTTTTCTATAGGAGAGAATTCCTACCAGCAAGTAAGTAGGCGTCACCTATCCCATTAGGCTGCCCTCTTTCTGACCTACTTCATCCACCTTTTGTCCTGCTTTCCTTCCTGAAGAATTAATAGGAAATGCAGTACCTGGTGAGGGGATGGATGGGCAGGAAGCACCCTTCTAGAATGTCAATGATGCCGAGTCCCTGCAGCCCTACCCCATTTCCATTCAGCAGGCAGCCATGCTACCACACAGGGCACATCTGCATAGTTTAAGGTCAGTATGAATCCAGCCCACCTTCCAGCTCGGAAACTCCACTGTTTCAGGGGTTGCAAGAGTGAAACTGTCAAGTATGTTCACACTAATTGGCACTGGGCTGCTGGCAGCTAAAAAGATGGAAATCTGCTTTTCAGCTCCGGTCCATTTTAGAGTAGTATGGTTTTACCAAGCCAGGACTGTTTATTTTCAAAGGCATTATCCTATGGACACCCAAGTCACTAAATGGTTGGCTTCTCAGAGACCTGCATCCTGGCTCAGAGGGTGTCTCAGTCTGTCTTGTGAACACAATCAACTTCACAGCAGCCTGCTTTTCAGAGCACTTGGTCATCCTCTATGATCTTCCTGCTTCTTCCAGGCTGATCATGAATCATGTTTGAAGAGTAAAGAAATGATGGCTTAGGGGCAGGTTCTCCCCCAGTTCCCACTCCAGCCAATCTCCCAACTAAATGTGCCCAAAAACCTCTCCTCAACAAAGTGACAAATGAGGCACTAAATCAGTGGAACTGTGAATTCAATCACTTAGAGGCCTGAATGAAGAAAGCCCTACAAGATGGATTCCATCACATTAAATAGCTTGACTCATGTCAGGAGAAAGCAGTCTGCAGACCACTGGAAGAAAAACTTGAGAAAGGGTTTATTAATTGCACCTATTCTGTCCTATCTCTGGGCAGGGGAGACTTGAAACTCATGTCTTAAGACGATGTGATAGAATGTTCCATCACATTCTAAATAAGTGAACAAGGCTGATAACTGATTTCTGATGAGCCAAGGCAAAGAAGAAGAAAAAAAGACAACACTGATTTTTTATTGGAAAATTACTTAGAGAAAGTATTACCATTCCATCACCCCGAAAATCCTTTGAAGTCAAACGTCATTTCAGTTTCATCTGGACTATTCAAAAGATTGCTATTTGCTAATGTGACATTTATTAGCATTGTGTATTAAGATTGAAAATTTGCCAGATTTTATTTTTCTATAATGTTCCTCCCCTGTCTTTTCTATTTAAATAAAAGAGACTATACCTTAGGAGCCTTTAAATTCGTTAGTTTAATTATGGCTAGCAACATTCCTGACCAAGTAAGTACCCAGGGGAAAAAAAAAAACATGGAGGGCAGTTTCCTTCCATTAAGTATAATACAACAGATAGACTTATTAAAAAAAAAAAAGAATCAAAATAAGTAGGTACCTGGAAAGAACAATAATCTGGTTAGGAGTGATTACAGGATGGCCTTGTTTCTTGACTCTGTCAGAAATTAGGAAAAGGAATGAAGAAAATGGTTCTATTAATTTATAATCAACTCAGTAGTGAATCTGGATGTAGCCGAATACTTCAGCATGCTAGCTTGCTAACTACAGTGGGGAAAAAATTATTACTTCAGCAAAATGGGGTAAAAGACTCATGGAAGGACACTTGATGTCTAGTGCCATCACCAGCTGAGGAAACTTCATGTCAAAAAAGAAAGATTGAAGTAGAAAATGTGCACTGCTCATACTTCCTCCTTTCTCTGTCATACTCATGGAACACATCACTAACCAGTCTGTGTTTTATTTCTTACTGACCCATAATCAACACAATATTGAAGACATCCGCCTAATAGACTTCAGATAGCTTTAGACAGTTGAAACAACTTGCCAGCCTTATAAAGGAGGAACATTAAGGTCATACTTAGCTTTAAGCTTTTAGCATATCTTGTATACATTATTTTTATATCCTACTGGGAGTCTAATGAAAATGAAATATGTATGGAGCAAATATGTTTCATGAACTTGCCATAGAGGGGAAAACATGAGAAACATGGTGTAGTAAGTTGCTTCTATGGCTCGAATGACTGGAGAAACAGAAAAAGTCTGCCATACTTGAGAGTCTGAAGAGCCAAAAGCCCCTTGTATTTTGTAGCTAACTCTCACCACAGTATGGCTATACATCAAATCAACTGCACATCAGCCTTGGTGATAAGTTCAAAGTGCCAACAGTCACAGAAAATCAGTGTTAATCTATCAATTAGGTAGCTAGAACTGGAATAGGCAATGTGGCATAGGAATTATAAATTTCTTGCTCTGGACCAAAAAGCAATTAGAAATTTCACTTATAATTGAGTCCTCTAGTTGCTGAGGTTCCACAGCAATATTCCTCCTGCATCCCCAAAATGAAAGTGTTGATATGGGCGAAGTACAAAATGAATTCTTTAAGGGCAAAGGTGCTGCGGTGGTAGGTGAAACTCATACTGGAAGGAATGAGTGCTCTGAAACAGCCCCTCTAGATCACTCTAAAATCCTCTTTCTGACCTACTTCTTTTTTCCCAGAAGAGAAAGGCTTCTCAGGCGGGCTCTACTAAGGATGTTGTACTTTGGGCAAGAGGGGCCACTGAGACTCAGTCACACTTCAAGTAGGAAATCACATGTGGATCTGAGGCCCATGTCCCAACAAATAATGGACTATGTACAGGGGCCAGAGTTTCATTTGGAAACTTAGGAGGCCAAATAGGCACTTGGATTCTACGACACAACTTCTCTTGGAAATACAACTAACAGGAGTCATCTTAATCCATGAAACACTGATCAGGTGCATGAAGACTGTTGCACACTCTACCAACAAACAGCCATGCTGTTCTCCTGTGAAAGCAATTACACACCCCAATCTGAAATTTTAAAAATAAAATAGCTACTAAATATCAACAAACCAAACTTTAACGAGAGACCAGGCAGAATTATTGGCAAAGCTTGTTGGGTGGTATGTTTGCAGGCAAGGAACAACCCAACAGTCTATTACAGCAGGTTATTTCTGAAGTTCCCATGATGTGCTCCTAATGGGTATAAGGATGTGCTGGCTTCCAAAGTGGGACTGACAGCCCCGCAGTTAACTGTCATTTCCA
>NW_004567125.1:4685765-4728265 GCF_000260355.1 Condylura cristata | reverse complement strand
GGGGAAGGGAAGACCCTGGCGAAGGAAATAACTGTGAAACAGGCCTAATCCTCCCGCCAACAATGAAGACCAACCCCCTCATTCAGGAGTGAACAAGGATTGAAACCATGTATGAGCCTTTGCTCGACCCTCTCCAGGCCAGACCTGCCTAATCCACTTTCATGGTCAAAGTATAACCAAACAGTTCTAGCTTTCATCAGTGCTTCCTGGGTTAAGATCCCCATACACATTTCGATTGAAACTAATAATGAGCATGGTTGAAACTAAGAATGAGTTTGGCTAGTATTGTTCTTTACTCCAAGGTGCCTGAGTGAGTTTCTGAGAAAGACCACACCCTTCTCAGATTTGAACTATCTCATCCTTTGAGCCACATCATTAACTCTAACAAAGAGTTTTAACAAGTTTTTTAGTTTTGTTTGAGAGAGAAAAATAAATAAATAAAGGAGAGGAAGAGGGATGCACCAAAATAACCAGCTTTAACAAGTGGCTACTGGTTTAAAAATAGTGCAGAGCTTCAAGTTTTTGCCTTTATCTCAGTGGTTGACCTTGCTAATACAGTATGTAGATCTCTTGCCAACTAATCGGCCGACTGTAAAGCACGGCTTCAAGCTGTGGTCAATGATCTGTAACAGGAATGAATGAGAGGGTTTTAGCAGCCAGGATCTGTAGCCTACTATCTGTATCTGACAGCTGTCACCCTCTCTGCAGAGGCCAAGGCCTAGACCTTCATTTAAAAGCAGCATGGCTGATCAGATTACTGGGACAGTGTGTCAAAACTGACTGCGCTGAACTAGGGAGACAGAAAGTAAATCTATAAATAGCAGTCTTGCTGCCTCCATGAAGCACTGAAGGGTAACCAATATTGAGCAGCAAATGTAATGTTTAGTCTTTGCAGCCAGTGGGATACAACTACGGCCAGATCAGAAGCCTTGTTCTATGATATAATGTAATGGAAAGATCGACTTTATGGGCAAGAATTTAAAAGAGTAACATTCTTGGCAATGGTAATGGTCACACAGCAATAATTGGTTTGAACCAACTTTATGAGCTAACAAGGCTCCCAAGCACTTAATAATATCCTAAGGGCACAGGGACTCAGCAAGTCACCTTTCCCATAATGTGCTGGCTGCCTGTTTCTGACAGTCCATGGGGACCGCCAGTGTTGAAACACAGAAAGTGATAAAATAAGAGGCTCTCCATTTGATATCTATTATAGATGTCAACTGGGTCTTCAACCAGAACAGCTGCACAAAGTACTTGGGGAGAGCGGGACACATCACGATGGCGAGTTATCTATAGACCACGCTGATAGCATGGCTTAGACACTGGACATCACCGGGTTATAAATGAGCCAGCTGACATTTTATAGCATGTACCAACTCTTCCAAGAACCATTTGTCACTCTTCAAGATTTCCGCTGATAAAACTAGGATGTCTAAAAATTTGTCAACAACCTCAGAAAGCAACCCTGAGATCATGTCAGAGGGTGACAGAGAATGTGCTTACTTGACATTCTACAAACACATAAATGGAACATTGGTGGCACAGTGTTTCAAAGCTCACTCCAGGTTGTGCCGTTCCAAATCAGTCTTGGTGTGGTAAGGAAGTAGATGACAAGATGGCATATTCCTGTGGTGGTCCATAATGGTTGAGAGAATGCAGACCTACCTGTTCTACCTGAGTTAAGCAAGATCTTGAACCTTCAGCTCTGCTCATTTTGGGCCACTCTTCACTAGGATGGAGAAAACGGGCATTATGCTAGAGATTTTTTTCCCAAAGCTGGCACAATTGCCCAGGTTCTGTTTCTAAAAGCTTGACTTATATAGTATTTTTTTTAAATATCAAGAAAAAGCAATAATAATAACAGCAATCATTTCCATGTGCCAGACACTGTCAAAGAGCTTTATGTGTATATCCTGGTTAATCTTCACAGCCTGCTCAGGTTAGTACACATATTATCCCCATTTTACAGACTAAAACCTTAATCACAGAAAGATTAAGTAAACTGCTGAAGGTAACACAGTAAAAGGAATGCCAGGACTCAGACTTAGGCCAGCTGGCTTTAGTGCTGCCACATGTGTCCTTCTTTAACCATGCTTCCACCCCCCAATAGTCCTCACAAGAAGTTATTATGTTAGAAAGAGAACAGACAGAAAGAAAAGATCAAAGCCACTCATTCAGAATTACATAGGAATCAAAAAAATAAAGAGGAAGAACAAAAAGGCCATCTCTGTCCTGATGGCTGACTCTGAATAAATCCATTCTGCAGTGTTTATGAGGCATTCATTTCCTAAGCACTGCTGTCTCTAGGCACCACGCTAGGCTGTGGGATACAAAAATGAAGAAGAAACAGAGGGGGTACAAAGTGAGGAATAAAACAGCTTCTGAGAAAGCTAGTTTCATGATTTTGCTCACATGGGGGACCTTCTCCCTGAACACCATCATTTGCATTGGTCTCTTCAGACTTAAGAAGGAGTATGGGGTGGGCAGAGGGTGGAGGCAGGGGGAGGTGGTGCCTGATGTGGTAGTTGGACAGTCAGGGAGCATCTATTACACTGTTCTCAGGTCAACAGGTATCACCACAAGGAAACACTTTGAACATAAATGAGTGGATCAGCTTTCAGCCTAACATTCAAGCCTCTCTAGCAATTTCTTTAGGTCGTTTGGGGGCTTCTCTTTGAGCTGCCCAGAAGAAAAGAGAATAGCCTAATTTGAAAGTCACATGGTTCCATGGCTTTGGAAGTGTCACTAGGTGTCTGCCACCATTTCTTAGAAACCCTGACACTGGACCTGAGAGGAATAACTGGAGAACATTTAACACAACCTTCTGGATTCAATCTCAATGGAGCTAAAAGCGGGCACAGAAAAGGTAAAGTGGCTAGGCCACGGATAAACAGTTGGACTAGCAGAACCAGGATGGCACCCAGGTCTGGGACTCCCAATAGAAATATTTTTTCTACACCCCCATGTAGCTGTCCATGGTATATATAAAATACTATGAAATGAGTAAATTCAATCAAGTCAAATGTGTCTTTTGAAAAAAGTCAGGAATGAAGAAATAGTTTGAAGAACATTCAACATTCATGAGGTGTGCCCATTTCAAGTCACTGGAGATGTTTCTTCAGTGAAAGGTTTTCTTAATAAAGAGTTTCATTGGCCAGTTGGATCGAGACATGCACACACTGATATTTTGCTTCTGGCAATACCTTAAACCCCCAGTTAGGCAAGTATAAAAAAACGGCAATGGCCTTCAGAGTGCAGCATGGTTTATACATGGCATACACATCTTTGAGGATTTGGAGAAATCTACAAGGGATCCAATGCTTTTCCACCTATTGACATTTACAAAGCAGTTTAAATCATGCATGAGAGGCCTCAGGCACATGCAGTTCACAAAACATAACTCTGAGCTCCCAGGGAATTTAAGCTGACCAACACTCTTTATTAGAACCGACAGTGAAAGACAGCTATTGCGAAATTCGTACCAGAAATGCAATACCAAGATGACAGCCTTAATGCCAGTGGATATATTATGTAGATTACCTGACTCAAATCTTTCTTGTTAAATAAGTTTCATGCATTCTTTTTTCTTCTCAAGAATATCCTTCTGGCTTCACTGCAGGAGTATTCCTTAAATTCCTTGATCATTCATCTGTTTTTCAATATTTTGGACATGCTAAGTTAGCACAGAAGATCAGATAGTGATATTTAAACAGTGGGAAATAGTAAAACCATTAAATGAACAACAGAACTGAACCTCGAATTCAGTATTTCAATGTTGTTTTGGTATAATGTTCCAATATTTCATAATTTTTAAAGAAAAACACTTTCCCAAGATTGGTTCATTCTAGATATCCAATCCTCAAGTCATCTAAGAATTTAAATAAATATATATATGTCTATATGAGTTTATTCATATTATTATATATACATGACTTATAAATTAAGGATCATTTCACCTGCAAGTTTTTACAGGCAAGTGATTTCAAGAAAATAGAGTCCAGTGAAATCTTGCAGGGACAAAAGACAGTAAACACAACCATCATCTCCAGTCTTCATAGACAATGCAATGTGATGTGTTTTAAATGCAGCTTAAAGAGAAAACAGAAGGAATAGGTCAACACGACAGAGTCCAGAAAAGGGAGTTGTTGATAAATTTGACATTAGTAACAGTTGGCCAAGGGCAAATTTGGCAGAAGCTGAATTAAAGCAAAACTGAATTACTGGGGCAGGTCTGAGTTACTGAGTGGATTCAATTATTAGATTCCTTTCTAGACTTCTCAACCTGACTTGACCTTGCATACTCTGCTAAATGCTATCACTGCTTATGTATGGCATAACCCTTCTTCCATAGGGAACCTTTTATTAAGCAACACAGCAATGGCACATTAATGAAGCCACACACATGCTTCTATTGCCAGGTAATCTGAAATATGCTCAGTGATTGTGTACACAATATGTATCAAATTGCCTTGAACTTATCTACTGTACTTTAATAGTTACAACAAAGGGATTCCAGAATCCATAACTACCAAACTATGGTCTCAATAAATCGCATGCCACTATCAAGTAACTCGATATTTTTCAAGCATATAGAGATGCTTCAGTGATATTAAAATATATTTTTCCTTATAAAAGTACAGAAAATTCACAGTAACCTTCTATTCTTATGTATTTGTATAAATAATGATTTCAAATAGACATAGTAGACAAAATGTATAATACACCCCATCTACCACTGTTTAGATTCAATAATTATCAACTGAGACTAACTTTATTTCATCTATACCCTATTCATTCTCACTACTTCCTCTTGTCCAGACAATTATAAAACTAATCTCAGACACTGTGTTATTTTATCCATGTGACTTTCAGTATTTGCATTTTGTGTCTTTAAGTTAGAGAATGATAAAGGTGAAACCATTACTCTGTATGGCACTAATTTTAACATTTAAAAATCATCCTTATGGGCCCTCCCTGGTGGCGCAGCGGGTTAAAACACAGCACTAAGAAGCTAAAGCCACTTCCACATGAGTTCGATCCCAGCCTGCCCCGGAGGTGACCACATGGCGCGGCAGACCTCTCCTGACCCGCCCACTGCTCCCCTCAGCAGTGTACTTCGTTGATTTGCCTGTTCTGCTCCCCACTCTGTCTATGGTAAAGGCTCTCACCCTCTGCATCTCTGGTCTGTACCCGTTCTATATGAATAAATAAATAAATCTTTTAAAAAAAATCATCCTTATATTGAAAAAATAAACTGAGGGACCATTTTCTAGAACCTTCCATGAATCTCAATCATTTCTTCAAGTTCAAGAGCAGAGTGTTTCTAATTTATGTATAACCACTAGGGACTAACAAGATGTGTGTAGTTGTTGCTTAATGAATGATTTTCAAATGATTTCCTGAATGATACCCACTATATATGCAAACATAAATTCATGGCATTATTGTAATCAAAGCCCAAGAGTGAATATATTAATAGAGCAAGGTTGAAATAAAACCTTCTTGAAAGGGTTAGTATGAGTGTTAAATAAGAGCTATAGCATGCATTCTGTAATCTAAGTAGTAAACACAATTGCACACCCCACAGGCAAACCACAGTCTTTCAAAGATGATAATAAAGAAGCTGCAGATATATTTTTATGTGCTGGGTATAAAAACACAGTTGTGAATAATCATTTGAACATCCAAGATCATATGCAAGCCAGAAGTGACCCTTCAGACACTGAGCATGAAGAAGATTGGGCAGTCTGACACCCTACAATCATCTAAATAAACTTCCAAAAAAACTGCCTTCCGTGCATACAATCATATCTTTTAAAAATCATAGCGCTGAATGAATTACATTACATTAATAGGGCTGACAGTTGATGAAATAATGCAAGAAAAATAATCTAGCAGTGACCTCAAATGAAACCACAAAGACATTAGGCTAATGGAAGTAAAATCACTCATTGCAGACTGATCTTTTTTATTTTATAATAAAAAGCCAACCTAAACCTTCCTCAGGATATTACATTTTCCAACTAACCACAAAATACTTCCAGAAAGGGGGCTTATTTCAGAAAATCTATATGCATTTTCATTTTTTTCCCCAAGGGTGAGCAAGCTTTCTCTATCACAGGGTGGTTAAATGTGGGAAAAAATAACACCGTGATATGAAATAAGTGAAGATCATTGATCTGAAATAGTCTGTAATTACTATTTTAAGGGCAGAACACCTGTTTTACTGAGGGAACATACATATGCAGTACACTTTCTCACTATAATTACAAGAGTGAATGATGTCCCACAGTTTCTCATTTTCCTTCTTTTTTCTCTGACTTTCAGTTCTGCAGGTGGGCAAGGAGATAAAAGACATGTGCACCCGATTCCACTCTCCCACCCACTCAGAAGCTGAGCACCTCTCATCATTCTCCACCCAAATACATGAAAAGTACACATGGTGAACCTTAATTAGGATAATGTACTGAACTTAGATCCAGATCCCATTAATACAGATGAAACCAATGAGACTGGGCTAGCACCTTTTTTCAAAGAACTTTCCCTTTCAAAAAAATTGAGCTCAACACAAGGACAATACAAGTAATTGGGACTAATTAATACAGGTGGGGTTACAAAAATGTTTTATAGTACCATAATATCTCTTTCTACTTTGGAAAAACTACTATACTTCATTCATTTCAACATTTCATGGTTAAGAGTTTAGTTTTTCAAAATATCAAAAAACAGTGCTAGGATTACATCAGCAAATAAGCATCATTTGGTCCAATCCTCAGTGACAAGTGAATACTCCTTCCCACTGCAACAGCCTACCAAGCTACAAGTGCTCTGTGCTTGGTGATGGAAGCTCATTCTTTGCTAAGGCAGTCAATTTGAACTTTACATAGCTCTATTTTATTTTTAGCCAACACAAGACAGAGCTTTCTGCCTCCTTAGAGTATCAATTTCACTTTTCTAAGCTCTATCCCTGGAGATCCCATGAGGTGATTCTCTTTCACTTCAAAGGATTTTAATGACTATATTTTTAAAAAGTCATTGCATTCCTAAAAATCTCTTCTCCAGGTAAACATGTATAGTCATTTTAACAATTCATAGAGTCCAACTTCAAAAACATCTCAGCCATCTCTTCCTTTTTCCAGGCATACATTCTATATGAGAAATGGTTTTAAAAATATGTTACTCAGGCCCTCCCTGGTGGCGCAGTGGGTTAAAGCACTGCACTGAGAAGCTTAAGCCACTTCCGCATGAGTTCGATCCCTGCCTGCCCCGGAGGTGACCACATGGTGTGGCAGACCTCTCCTGGCCCGCCCGCTGCTCCCCTCAGCAGTGTACTTCGACATTCTGCCTGTTCTGCTCCCCACTCTGTCTCTGGTGGCTCCTCTCACCCTCCCACATCTCTGGCCTGTACCCCAGTTCTGTACAAATAAATAAATAAATCTTTAAAAAAAAAACACAATGGGTTTAAAAAAAAATATGTTACTCATCAATGCTTATTCATTCATTCATTTGTTTGTTCACTCATTGATTCAACACACATTGAGTGAATTCTAGCTCTATTTCTGGTAAGCATTGTCCTGGGTGCTCTGGAAATAAAAAGGGAATCCGAGCCTCCTGGTAACATGTAGATGGAATTACAATGCTGCAAATGCTATACTAGAGGTAGGTAAATGGAACAGGAGTGACACCAATGAACAAGGACTCTAAGATCACTTCTAAATGCTTAAAAATGTCCTACCCTATCAAATCAGACTTTTGGTTGTACTACAACACAACGGGTTGCTTCCTTCAACTTATCTCCTTCCTCTGTAATTAGAAAAATCCCAGCTTTGTCCAGGTATTAGGTAGTCTCATACCCAACTCAAGAGATGAGTGAGTGGTCTGTGCTCATCTGTATTTACTAGTGACTGGGTTTTAGTAGGCACATGACTTCAGTTGGGCTAGGTTATCAATGAGATGTAAGAGGGAATCTGCTACATGAACTCTGGAAAGGCTTTTTCCTTCATAATAAAAAGCAATACACAATGAAGGAATACGAGTTTGGGCATTATGGGGTAGGGATACAATGCTTGTAATCGGGCAGTCATCTTTATTAACATGAGGTAAAGCCAAGGAACTCTCTCAGATGCCAGCTCAGCACTCATCTGGCTATCTCTGGACAACTCATTTTGTGAGATAATTCACTGAACAGTCGACACAATTATGGATATTATTTTTAGATCTTCTGTTACCTGCAGCCAAAAGTACTCCAATGGCACAAAAGTATACACATCTTCAGAAACTGATTGAGATAGGGAATTAAGCCTTCATTGGTAAAGCCTATGATCACATACTCTAAGATTTAGAAAAAAGAAATAGTAAAGAAAGATTATATCTCTAAACATAATACTGGTTAGGGCTTTCTTTCTAAACGAGGGCTATGAAAAAGAACTGTTTTATCTAAAAGTTTGTTTAAAGACAGACTTTAAAAACATTCTGAAGTCTGATTCATCTAAAGGGGACAAATACTATGAAATATATCCTACAAAGAGCATAAAATGCCTATTGCACTTCAGAGGGTGTTTCTGACGTGACTGGGATTTAAGCCATGGTTTTCAATCACATTCTGCCTTTACTTGATTCTGTAATTTTCAAGTATCTCGCCAAATCCACTCAAAATATCCACTGTACTTGTCTGGCCTGGGACACACAATATTCAATCACAGAGCAAAATTAGAAGCTAAAAATAAAAGTTTTGATAAAACAAAAGAGGAAGAAAGCCATACATGTAGCAATAGAGGAAAAGGGGCAACTTTGAAGGCAAGTTCTAGGAATCTCATAGCTTGAAATTTTGTACTCCAGATTTCACACACAATTAGGAAAATTATTTATTTTGCCTTCCAAAATTCTTGGATCTGAAATTGTTCACTTATAAAGTATTACTATACTTGAAAAATGTTTCTGATAAAATTTACGAGAAAGCTTTATAAATAACTCAGTGTTCTTAAAGCCCTACTTCCAGTTCAAACTTATTTTTCCCCTTCATCAGCCAATTAATTTTCCAATGAAAGTCCATTAGAGACACAAGACACATGGAATATAATGGCAAACAACAGAAAATTCCTGTCCTCATGGTGCTGATACTCCAGGGGAGGAAATAGGCAATGCATAAATGATTCTGTGTGAGAGGAAGAGAGAGAAAGAAAAAGAGAGAGGCTGACTGAATGAATGTTGGCTAAGTGCTCTGAAGAAAAGCAAAGCAACATAAGGAAATAAGAATGAATAAGGGGGAGTAAGGAGGGTGTTAATGTTTTAATCAAGTAGTTAAAAAGGGTCCTGTCAGGATATAGTAGTAGAAAGACCCCATTGAAATGAGAAAACATGTCAAGTGCTCCTATGAAGGGATAGAGCATCAAGCTGATGGGATAAAAGTCTAAGTACAAATAAGCTCAATTTGTTGGAAGACCAGTGTGACTAAGCAGAATGGTGGAAGATGAAGTCAAAGCAACAGGAAGGAGGCGCCATGGTAAAGACCTTTGTTCCTAGTGTCAGAAGAAAGACAATGGAAGGTCCTGGGCATTCTGGGCTCTTACCTCCATGTCTCCAATGATTTGGAAGTCACCATTTGAAATCAGTATCACTATTGGCCGTGCTGAGATGTAGGGTGTCACTGAGGTAGTTGGAGGGAAGAACATTAGAAGCAAAATGGTCAGGAATTGAGAGGCTTGAGGTAGAGACAGGATGTCATGTGCATTCTGTTAAGAAAGAAAGGAAAGGAGGGAGCAAGAGAGAGAGAGAGGTTGTTTAGGTGCTAAAGTCTTCAAAACATGAGGCAGGATGGTAAAGAAGGAAGGACAGAAAAGCATGGCTTTTGAAGCAGCATTCTCTCAGTTGAAGGAGGAACAATGGATCTATCTAATTGGAGGCAGGAGAAAGGAAAGACAAAGGATGCTAAAAGACCCTTGCTTGTTCCCGGCATGCCTTATTTCTACAAGTGTGCTTATATACTACTACATGTTACACTCACAACAATGAATTTACTATACCGAGGAATGAAGAATATTGTCTAGTTTGACAATCTGTAAAGAAAACTGATGATTGAACTTTATTTTACTATTTTCCTTATCACTACATTTTTCATATTTGATATTGTCACTTCCCATATTTGATAATTTTCAGAAATGCGCTCACTAGTGTATATTTTTGAAAACTAAAGTTTATACCTTTAAATGAAACAAATGTATCACGAGAATGCTTCCTTGCTTCTCTATTTAAAAACTTAGTTGATTACCTTGAGCTTAATTTCACCCCCTCTTGATAACAGAGGGTAACCATCATGGGGCTCAGTAATTATATGTATCACAGACAATGACTGCAATGTCAAGCTCCCAGGCATTAGTGTGTGAATGTCAGTGATAGTATGTCCAGTCCTTCACTGAAGCCGTCCTCGCTCACACAGTTGCCAGGAAAGAAGCATCAGGGCAGGGAAATGTGGGTCCAATAGTAATAACCTGGTCTTTTCCTGCTATGACGGATTGCTTCTTACTGCTGGTGGCACACAGGATGATTTGCTCCTTAATTTACAGGCAGTGTCTGTTCAGGGACCAAGGAGTAGAGACACCTGAACCAGAGAAGCAAGTACCTGGGCTTTGGGAACAACAGAGTGCTGCTCAGAATCAGGCCTGGTTTGCACAGTAGGAGCTGAAGGAACTCCAGCTTCTATACAGTGAGGTGTCCCTGCACTCATGGCAGTCAGGGAAGAAGAGTGCATGTAAATTCTTGCCCAGCAATGATCAGAGAGCAGTAAAAAAGTGAGAACGGGAACACTCCCTTCCACCTGGCTTGGATGCTTTTCACAGGGTGCAGCTGGGTAAGGTTTCATGGAGCAGACTGCAGAGTTCTACTTTGGGTGTTCTTGGCTATTTAACAAAACATTCCTGCCTTCCTATGAGCCTCACTCAAACTCTCTGTTCCAGTTTCTGGAAGGGCTGTTGCAAGTAGGGCCTGGAGTCATCCTGATCATCGCTTCTCAGCTGGCTGGTGGATGCGCACAGACACAAAAGGTGATACTGACAGTCAGCATCAGATCTGACTGCTCCCGACAACTCCTGTGATACAGCAACCTCCGGGACTTGAGGACACATCTGTGAGGAGATGTAGTAGCTGCCATCTGCACAAACTGCATTATTTAACTGCACTGGCACTGATTAACATTTGCTGTAACCTATGGTAATGGGCTCTGGGGCTTTGCATGTCTGCTACACAGTGGCAGCTGATGTCTCTTGCTCCATCCTTAAAACAGGATGCTTTAATTTTTAATGGAGCACATGTTCGATTGGCTATACAAACAGGCTAATCTGCAAAGCATGTGCTCAATAACAAGCCCAGCTATGCCGCCAGAATATCAACAGGACCCAGCCAAGCTGGGGGAGGGTGGGCTCCCGCTCACCTCCACCAGTCAAAGGCTGGGGGCTGGAGACACTGGTTGGCTGAGAGCCAAGGGATGGCTAGAGCCAGAAGCACCTGTGGCCTCGTCGGCATCCTCTAAGGGTCTTTCATTTCTGGGTGCCTGCAAGCCCTAGCCAACAGGGAAAACAACAAAACTATACCAGGCAGGTCCAGGTCTCTGGTATAAAGCCAGATGTGGCATTAAACTCCTCTCAGTTGCACAGATCTGACTAGAAAGAGGAATACACATCCAACTTACCAGCCTTAGCATGTGCCCCGTGCTCTGTTCAATGCTCAGAATTTAAACACGAATAAGGTAATAAGGTATAGTCTTTCACTTTATAAAATCCACATCAAGAGCCACAATGCAAAACTGAAAAGTAGTATGTTAAGGTGTAGATACAAAGTTCTCACAGAGTAGCGGGGAGGAAGCAAACCAGCAGGAGACACTAAATTTGGGTTTTGAATGATGGAGAGCACTTAAAAACACTTTCAGTTATGGAGAAGCGTGGTATAGGGAATGATGAAGAAGTTAGATGTGTTAGTGTTGTGCTGTAGATATTTCCATAGAAAAACAAGGTCAGAAATTGGGAATTTGTGTGTAGAGATTATGAAAGAAGTTTTAAGAGTCAGGACACTGTGCCAGATTCCAAGGACATGAGGGTCACAGGTCTAAGAAGATGCTCTGCAATAAGAAATCCCAACTCTAAGCCCTCAGTATCATTTCCTCTCTTGGACACTCATAAAGTATACTTAGTATCCTCAACTCTCTGCAGATAAAAAGAATCTACCATGAAACCCAAAGAAAGCAACAAGTCCAATTTTATTCAATCAGTTCTCACACTGATTTGTTCATGGAATCCTCTCTAGAAATTACACCTTTGAATATTTCTTGGAAGAATGAAGGAAACACTGCTCATTGACCTCAGAGGCATGCTTCCTCTCGCAGGGCCTGGTTTTGAGTGGTGGGGGATGAGGGCAGATGGATGGGTACTGCTGTAACCACACGCTTTCAGCTACCCAGATCTAGTCTGTCTTCACTACTCTCTCCAGGTAATCTTGTTATTTGTCATAGTTCATGGTGTTTATTTGCTCATGCTTGTCTATTAGGTAAGGAGTATGTATTACCCATCTCTGCATTCACAGTAGCTAGCTCTGTCACCTGGCAAGAACAGGAGCCCAGTGAGAATTTACTGACTTGAAGTGAATTAAAAAATGTCTAGCATGGTAGAGTAGAGCAGAGTCAACTAGCATAGGTTTGTAGCCGCCAGCTATGCTTCTTCTGAACAGAATGCTCATGACCAGAGGTGCTGTCCAACAGGACGGCTGATCTTTGTCCACCTGAGCTACCCCTTGGGAAGTCAGTTTAGGCCTTCCATGGGGGAGGTGGGCAGGCTGTCTTTATCAGCCACATGCCTCTTAGCCCCTGCTAAGAGCTTCTTAGCCCCGGCAGCTTGAACTTTCTCTGGCCTGGTCCCACAGGGTAGCAGACTTCGTTGCTGAGCATACTATTTCTCTATCGCTGGTTGGTATATATGTATTTTCGTTTGGGTAGCAGGGTAATCAAAGAACTGGTTTGGATTAGGGGCTCTAGATAAGGTTGTATACCAGAGTTGAACAAGTCACCTTTTCATGAGGATTCTCAATACAACCTTAAAAATCCTTTCCAAAAATCATGAGTTTGAAAATATTTAGCTTTATCTGCTCTGTTCTGGCCAAGTCTCCACACTGAAATGGTTTTGTCTATAGTGACCAAGGTTACCCAAACCTCCTCCCTTTTCTCACTTGTCCTCATTACAGCAAGGAGCCCTTTTGGCATTGCCTACAGGACAGCATTGACACTTGATCAGCTGCCTCCTTGAGATCTAACTGTATCGGGGTGTAACACTAAAATGCCACCTAAAGACTGAACAATGCAAGGGTCATTCTGGCCCATCCTTATGGTGGGTCCACAACCACCCTTGCACTTCAAGGGACTCATCAATCACTTTTTGCTGTGAAATTATACTCCTGGTAGTAGGGTGGTTCATTTTCTTCTAGATTTCTAAGAAGTCAAAGCATACGAAAAAGGACTATTAAAAATGAGAACTGAGTTTGCAGGACTATGTTTAACCCATCACATAGAAATAAGGTTGGACATGGGGGGCAGGGGAAGGGTGGGTGGGTGGATGACCAGAACAAAACATCTACCCTAAAATTGCCCAGTGTCTGGTTCTTAAGACTTCACTGCTTGTTGTTTCTGCTGCCCAGTCCATTCTTGCATAAGTTCAGAAATAAAAGAATGGCAGAGCTGACATCCTCATGTGTCAGATGGGTACACTGGGGCTTAAAGGGAAGGCAGTCATTTGGCACCAGGAGCTGGTCTGGTGGGTGCTGGGACAGAGCTCTCTTCTAATGCATTGGCCACACCCAGTGCCCCCACTCAGCTCTATTACTCAGGTGGTCAACAGCCCTGCCAGGGAGGTTTTGCACAGGAACACTCAGATGTTTCCGTTGTGGAAACCAAGGGCTGCTTTGCCAACATGGTTGAAATGATTTCATTCCTTTCCTGTCACTCCAGGAAGCCCACGGGCCACCACTGCATTCAGATGTGGGGGATTTGGGCCATCAAGCACTTTAATTAGTCTGTCTGGAAAAATGAAACTGATCAAATTAAATATTAATCACATATAAACTGTGGATAAATCAGTAGGGGAATCATCAGGCAGGAAGGGCCATTCTTAAATGCAGGCAATTTTTTTACAAAAAAATTGTCAAAGGCCTCTTCTCTTGCTCTCAGTGCCCTGCCAAGTAAACTGATTTCAAAGCAAAACCAAAGCTCCTGTTTTCCAAGCACAACAATGATGTGTAACCTGAAGTTTTCTTTTGCTGAAATATTGAATGGAAAATTCAGTTCTTTAAATCTTTCTAAATCTTTGCCTCTGATTGGGTTCATTAATAAACATGCTGATTTTGTTACAGGGAGAGACATATGGTATAATCCGCTAACAGGAAGAAGTATTTTGCATTTTATTGTAGAAAACAAACATGCAAACAGGTTCTCACAGATGGTTTTCTTAGCTTCTGGGAGGGGAAAAAAGCTTAATAATGCTTGAAACTAGTTTTTTTCTTTAACAACAACAAAAAATTCTCGCACATCTCTGTTGAAACTGCTTATAAATTAGATTAAGTTCCACTCCAAGGTTTTAACAATTTAGAATTCACTTTTTCCTCTAATTTAAATACAATTCACTTCAACCCCCCATGCACACTTTCCTCCTCTTCTATAACCCCCCCCTTTCTTCTCCTCTTAGAAACATTAACTTGCTCAGAGAGGCAGAGATAATTTAGCAACACATCACTTATCCACCATCATAAAGGCAAAGGTTTTCTCACAAATAAATTTTCCAGATAATTGATAGTAATCCTTTAAGGATTTTTTAAAACTGGTAGCAATGTTGGTTTTTCCTCTTACTTGTTTTTCAGTTTTTCTTTTACATAGACTAATTTAGAAAAATATTAGATTTACATGGAAATTGAGATAGAGGGCAGAACATTCCCATGTGCCTCATACCCAGTCTTCCCTATCAATCACTTTTATATTAGCATGACACATTTGTTACTCTGATGAACAAACAGTGATACTTTATTACTAGCTAAAGTCTAAGCTTTAGAGTTTCCTAGTGTTTATATAGATTTTGTTATTGTTGTTGTTCCTGATACTACATAGCATTTAGATGACATCTTTCCTTGGGCTCCCCATAGCTGGGGCAGTCTCTCTAAATCTTCTTGATCTGGATGACTTTGACATATTTTAAAGGAATTTTGAACTATTATGTAGGATGCCCTATTCTTGAAAATTGCTTAGTATTTTGCTCATGATGAGATCTAATTATGAGTTTTGGGGAGGAAGATCACGGAGGTAAAGTGTCATTTTCATCACTTAATATCAAGGGTCACTTTTCTCTTGACATGATGATTTTGAATAGGCTAGAGGGATGTTTCTCAGGTATTTCCTCTGAACAGTTATATTCTATCCCCACCCCACCTTTCACTCTGCATCATTGGGAAGGAAGTATTTACACATAATCCAAATCTAAGGAGGAGGGAATTAGCTTCCCCTCCTGAAGAAAAGAGTGTCTAAAAAATTTACTTGGAATTATGCTTTTCTCCACCTTTACTAATTAATTATATCAATATGGAATCATAGATATTTACTTTATATATTGGGCTATAATCCAATGCTTCTCATTAATTGTTTTGCTCAAACTATTCCAGATTGAGCATTATGAGATTTTGTGATCCTTTGACATAGCTTCATTAATTTTGTCTTAATCACTACCTTACTTTCCAGCACTATAAAATACTATGGATTCATCTTGTACTTCTCTTTCCCTAACCCTAAGCCTCAGCCATTTCTCTTAGGAATCATTTTTTTTCTTTTTTTGGAGAATGATATTAGAAACCAAGATCTGGATAAATATGTGCTTGTTGCTATGGGAATGTCCTTTCTCTTAGGTTTTCTCTGATGAGATCAAAGAAATATATGTGTGTATACTAATGTTATACACAGATCTCTGGATAACTTCATATGTAATAAGCTCTATCTATGTTAAGTATGAGTCACACTAATGTCTCCAACTTTGATCCATTCCCACATAAATCAGCCTAACCTCCTCCCCTGTTTAACTATAAATTCTAACAGTGAAAAAACTGGCTAAATGATGTTTTTTTATTTGTTATTGTACCTTTTTAATATTCCTTGTTAGGATCTTCTTAAGACACTAAAGAACTAGTGTGTTACTTCTACAATGAGTGAGATTTTTGTAAAGATACAGAATTATTACTGTGAAAAATTATCATTCAGCTTAGAAACCAGAGCCAGAATCCAAAGAGATTCTGAGACTAGAACAATGGGTTGACTAAGAAGCTAGAATTTCATAGGGAAGGTCAGAAAGTATTATATTTGAATCTGATACATCAATTACAAAAGAAATGAATGACATCTTTGGGGTTTTAATTAGTCAAAACCCTTATAGCCTACCAGGACTGGGGAGCTGCTTTGATTTGGCTTGCCAGATATGCTTGGACACAAGGCTTGCACTAGTAGGTGTTCAGAAAATAAATACAGAGTGTTTAATACTTTTTCATTTTCTTCCCTCACTGGTAGCTATCATTTTTCTACTTTTTGTTGTCTTTTGTGTTCAACTCTTGGTTTGACTCTTCTTTGAAATCCTTCATAAGCATAGTTACAAAAAATGAACAATTAAACAGAAAAACACAAACAAAATAAACCAAAACAACAATGGACCCCAGAAAGCCAAAACATCATGCTTGTTAAAATATAGGCTTGGAGATATTGTTTTGCTGAGACCAGAGACTTCCCAGTGGGTCACATAAATAAGCTTGGAGGATGTATAGCATGCATCTTTACTGCTCAGGGTTCTTTCCTGCTTGTTTCAGGGGTTTTAATGTCTGCTCTGGTTAGGATACTGAAAGGACCACCCACTAAAAGGAAAATCATGAAACTATAAATTTTATTCTTCTGCTAGAGCAGTGAGGGCAGTGGCTGAGTCTTCTCTCTACTGCTATAAAGCTCCCCTAGAATTATGAAAGTTGACTATTTGTTCCCTCATCTATATATTATAAGTGTCACCATGAACTGGGACAGAACACCAGGTGAATTTTAGACCTTAACATTTTATATAAGTCAAGAACAGGAAACAACAGGTACCCATATAGGAAAGGAAGAAGCAAGGCTGGATTTACTCACACAAGATAGTACCCTATACATTGAAAATCCCAAGGAATCCACAAAACCACTGACAGAACTAATAAATAAATTGGACAAGTCATAACATATGAAATCAATATATGGAAATCAACTGTATTTTGATATAGCAGCAGTGTATAATTCAGAAAGAAAAAAAATTATACTCAGTAACACCAAAAAAAAAAAACCTTAAGAATTTTAACAAGACTGTACAGTGAACATTATAAAATCTTTTTGAGAGAATTAAAGAAGATCTAAATAAACTAAATATCTACATATTCTTGGCTTGAAAGACAAACTGTTAAGATAGCAACTTTTTCCAAATAGATTAGTAGATTAAATGTAAGGCTCTATAAAAATTCCAGAAGAGTCTCTCTCTCACTTCAATTTGAGAAGATCATAGAAATTTTATGTGGGAATGTGAAAGAACCAAATAACCAAAACAATCTTTAAAAAGAAGGATGGAGTTAGAAGACTCACAGTTATCAATTTCAAAACATTTTGCAAAGCTATAGTAATTAACACAATCTGGTATTAACAAAAGGACAAGTGTACAGAGTAAAGGTAAAAATAAATGAGAGTAGGGAAATCAATATTTGCATTTATTGTCAATTGACAAAAGTACCAAGGCATTTCAATGGAAAAGGATGCGGGGTAAGAGGATATCCATAAGCAAAGAGCAACATACATAAATCTTAACTGCCTCACACAGGCTTAAACAAAAGAGGCAAAACAGAAGAAAGTCATTGTGACCTAATGTAGGCACAGAGTTCTTAGATACAACAGAAGTATGATCCATGAAAAAAACTGGTTAGCTGGACTTCATCAAAATTAAAAACTTTGCAATTTAAAAGACACCATTACAAATGTATAGTCTCCTAGCTACTGACTAGGAGAAAATATTTGTGAACCTTATAAAAAATAAAGAATATATATGGAAAATAAAAGTCCATTATAAAAAAACAAACAGGCCCTCCCTGGTGGCGTAGCGGGTTAAAGCACAGCACTGAGAAACTAAAGCCCCTGCAGCATGAGTTCAATTCCCGCCTTCCCCAGAGGTGACCACATGGTGTGGCAGACCTCTCCTGGCCTGCCCGCTGCTCCCCTCAGCAGTGTACTTCGTTGATCTGCCTGTTCTGCTCCCCACTCTGTCTCTGGTGAAGCCTCTCACCGCCCCTGAGCCTCTGGCCTGTACCCCAGCTCTGTATGCACAAATAAATAAAATCTTAAAAAAAATAAATAAAAAGACAACAACACAATTTAAAAAGGGGCAAAAGATTTGAATAGCATTTCATCAAAGAAGATACAAATGTCAGTAGTACATGAAAAGATGCTCAACAACATTATTCATCAGGGAAATACAATGGAAACCACAACGAGCTACCATTTCACATGCACAAAGACAGCTATAATCAAAAAGAAAGACAATAACAAATACTGGCAATGATGCAGATAAATTAGAAGTCTCATACATTACTGGGGGAACATAAAATGCAGCCATGTTTGGAAAACAGTTTGACAATATGGTCATGTGTCACTTAACAATGGAGATAAGTTCTGAGAAATTAATCATTAGGCGATTCATCATTGTACAAAAGTGACAGATAGTCCAAACGTAGCCGGTAAACCCAACCACATCTAGGATATCTAGAGGAGCACTGTCATAAATGTGATCCTTCAATAGCCAAAATAGTATGTGGTATACATGAGTGTATCTTAAGATAAGTTAAACAGAAACTTATTTTATGGGCTAGCAACTTCTAGGTAATTTAGTCAGAGAAAGGAAAACATGTGCACATTCAAAACAATTTTTATGAATAATATTAGCATTAGTAATAGGACCAAATAGAAATAAATGTTCATTAACTGAATGGTCAAACACATTATGGCATATCCATTCAGAGCACCACTCTTCAATGCTGGGTCACAATGACTTTCTTCTTTGTTAAAGAATCTATGTACACATGCTACAGCATGGATGAACTTCAAAACATTATGCTTAGTGACAGGGCCAAACAGAAAAGATTGTGTGTTATAGGATTTCATTTATATAAAATGTTTGGGAAAGGCAAATCCATAGAGAAGGAAAGTAAATTAGTGGTTGTCTTGGACTGGGGGTGATAATGGAGACTGATGCCAGATGGCATGAGGGAATTTTCTGGCCCTCATGAGGATGTTCTAAAACTGAACTGTTGTGACGGCAATACAATCTTGCAAATTTACTAAAAATCACTGGATTGTATACTTAGTACATGTGAATTTTAAAGCATATAAATCATAATTGAACAAAGCTTTTCAGACAAGCTAACAACTACCATGTATAATATAATCTCATTTGAGAAGAACTCAGAACAAGACAAAAATGAAATCTAAAATTAAGCTCTTTCAGTCACCATGTTTTACCTTAGCTCCTCAGACCTATTCATCATATAGGTCTTACCAATTTTCCCCTCAAGCCCTTCACCCCTGCTCATCCACTGCTTGTTTCTATGAGTTTTTTTTTTTTTTTTTGAGATCCCACATATAAGTGACACCATGCAAAATTTTCTTTATCTGGCTTATTTCATTTAGTGTAATATCTCAATGTTCATCCATATAGTTGCAAATGGCAGGAATATTTTCTCTCGTGACTGAGAAAGAAATTTTCTAAAAGACTAGAACTTAAATGTCCTCACCAAAAAGACAATAAAAAAAATGTGGGGTGATGGATATGTTACCTATCTAGACACTTTCACAATGGACATATTAATTTCAAATCACCATGACGTACATTTTAAATATCTTACAATTTTGTTAATTATTCAGCACAACTAAAACAGGAAGAAAAACTAGTCAGATTAAGTCATATAAGCACAAACATTTCTGGATTATACTAATAGACTTCTGCTAGGATTTCAACTTGGTTATAGTGGCACTCCCTGGCTTTATGTGAATATTTTTTTTTATAATAAGCATATACATTTTAAAAATGAACTCTGTACCAGTATTTCCCTTGACCCTGAACCCTATCTCAATTTTTACCTCAGTTAAAATCTCATGGAGAGATAACATTCATTCATCATTCATTGTTCTCTGGCATGGGGAAGGCTATGGTCAAAGACACTTGACATCCTTATTTATTGTTACCTCTTTCTTATATGAAATTTCAAGCACACATAAAAGTAGACATAATGGTTTGATAAGTTCTCATCAAGCAATTTCCAAACTTCAGATTCAATTCATGGTCAATTTTATTTCATCTCCTCCTGTCCATTTCCCTCTTCCTTATATCAAGGCTGAGAAGACCTGAGACAAAAATGAGCACATAAACAGCTCTGAGATCAAGAGATGGCAAGGTGAGGCAAGGCAAAGTTCTCTGAGCAGTATCCTTTAACAATAAGATACTATCTCTCTTTTTTTTTTTTAAAGATTTATTTATTTATGCATACAGAACCCGGGTACAGGCCAGAGGTGGAGGAGCAATGAGAGGATTCACCATAGAGAGTGGGGAGCAGAACAGGCAGATCAAGGAAGTACACTGCTGAGAGGAGCAGTGGGCAGGTCAGGAGAGGTCTGCCATTCCACGTGGATCACCTTCCAGGTGGGGATTGAACTCAGGCTGAAGTGGCTTTAGCTTCTTAGTGCTGTGCTTGAACCCACTGAGCCACCAGGGAGGGCCTAAGATACTATCTCTTTCTAGAAGAAAAGTCTGATACAGAAATATCTTGTTTAACTTGGGAGGTCAGAAAAGACCGGTGGCCACACTGGGCCATGCCTGGTCAAACCTGAATGGATGATTTTCTGCCATAGTCTGTTCATCCACAGAAGGTGAATGAGGTTAACTTGCCCAGTGCACAGGGGTACCATGTAGAGTGTATGGATGGGGTAATTTACCAAGTGATCTTGTGCCCTAGAGGAACTAATCATTTCCCATGGATAAGCAGCCTGTGCCTCAAGGGGGTTATTCCTCTTCAACACCAGAGACCTTGAACAGCAAGGAACTTCCCTCCAAAGGCATGGAATAAGCAAACCCTGGAGGGTCCTCAGGGCAAGCTCTAGTCTCCCATCTCAGAAAGCTCTTTGCACTTAAAGGCAAGACCAGGGCACTACAGTTCAGAGTTCAGCCCTGAGTTTTCTATTTTCTCTTCTGGAGAGAACTTAAGTCCCAAGTTCCTTGGATGATGTGTGACTCTTACGTGTACAGCAGTCTGGAAACAGCTTCGGAACTCAGATCCAGATAAATGATTCATCTTTATTTGCAGGAGAAAACTGTTACCAGCTGCTGTACAGAGCCCCCAGGCTTGCCCTGCAGCCATTCAGGTCTTAAGGGAAACCTGCTGACACTGTAACCTAGATGACTTCATCACACCAAAACCCCACCTTCTGGTGGTCGATGAGGTAAGTCATTATTATTATTTTTAAAATCCAAATGGTAGGCCTTGCTTTCTGCATGACCTTGAGAAAGAAATTCATTCTTTCTGGTCCCAGCCTTTCTAGTGACACCACCACTGTACCTACAGCCTTTGTCAAGGCAGAGAAGCAGAGACTGGAGGGTGTTTATGCCTGATATCTGTGACTAGACACAAAGAAGCCCTCCTTTCATGTCCAGAGGGTAAGTTCCAACCTAACTACCTGGAATAAATAAGAATCTCCACCTGATTTTGAGCTACTAACTCAGTTGTCAGGTTTCCGCTGCTTGTATTTTGGCAGCAAACCTTCTTTAGATAGCTATTAACTTTTAAATATAAAATTCAGGCACCAAATCATAAAGCAGAAAAGACATACATAATTTGGGTTAATTAAAATGCCTCCAAGTGAACAGGTGACAGATGTCAAGCCTCCTGGCACCCGGAAGAAAGGCACTGCAACAGACTATTAGGATTCCTGTGTTAATCAGGTAATAGTAACTTGGGTAATTAGCAAATCATACCAAATCTTGTTTAAGTCCCAAATCTCATTTAGAGCCTTTTGGAGAAACTGTTTAAATACAAAGGACACACTCTCCTGCTGACAGAAGATGCCTGCTTACTGGGGCAGATATCCCAGCTTCCCTGCCTCTATTAAATCCATTTTAATTATGAAGTCTCAAGGTCTAATTCACCCAGGGCTGAAAAAAGGGGCACTTGTCCCCCTGCTCTTGGTAAGGAATCAAGGAACCTTGGACTCTGGAGTTCTAGCAGCTGTCAAGAGTCAACCAGTCCCAGACCAGAAAGATAGTGATGATCTTTGTCACTGGTCTACTTCGTAGTAACCAAGGCATTCTGGGAAAACCTGTTAGGAAAAACATCTACTTTTGCCCATGTCTAGTCCATCTGAAAAGGATTTAGGTAAGTAACACCCCTCAGGAAGAACATCTCCTGGTTCCTGAGTCTGGGAGCAATCGTGGGTCAGCATAGTAGATGCTCAACGAACTCCAGTTAATCAGCAATGAGCACACTCATGTTGGAGCAAAATTAACTCAGGCTGGGGCTTCTGCATATGTCTCTCCTCAAGCTTGTGTCTCTAAACCCATTTTTTTTTTGTTTATAGAGCGCTCTACAACACTCCTTTTTTTTATTTGGATCTAAAAGTACATCTGAAACATTGCTGAATTCCTATCCTGTATCTGAAACATTGCTGAATTCCTATCCTGTCATACTGCTTGAAATAGCTCCTACTGGGCTTGTTTCTATGAGATGGCTGGGTTAAGCCAGGGATTGTTGGGTGTCACTTGCCCACGTTCCTGTTTTAGCTACAGTGTCAGAAAAATGACCTAACTGATGTGCAGGATGTCTCAACATTCAGTTGTCTCACCTTACTAGTGCTTGGGACTTAATATACCAGACCCCTTTCTTTCTATTTACATTCTCTTACCCTATCACACAGTCAACATTCTAGAGAAGGGAGAGGTCAGAGAGCTGATGTGATCACTGATAAAAGGAGAGCAAAGAAACCTAAAGTGGCTTGAGGCATCAGAGCTGGGTGATTTAATATAGTTGGGGGAAATGAGCCAAGTCTTTCCTACTCTTTGAGCCCCATCTGCTAAATGGGAATAAGGATATTTCCTCACTGATTCACAGGGGTGGTGGAGAAGCAAAGGAGAGAATAAATGGCAGGGTGTTGTGTTAACTACAAAGCATTGCACAAGCTGTTAATTTTGAAGTTCTTTTCAGGAGATGAAAGCCACGTACCCAGCCTGGGGCAGTGCCTGGAGACAGCCACCTCTCCATTCTGTGGGTAACTACCTGACTGGCTTGTTAGCTTCTACACTGCAAAACAGGTGCTCTCAAAAAGAGCCTTATGTGCTGTCTCTCTTAAAAGATGGGCTGCAGGAGGGCAGAATGATAGCAAGATCCCTGGACAGGTTATGGGTACAACTCTACCACCAACTACTATGTTAGTCGTACCTTTGAAAATAAACAGATTCAGAATGAGAGTGGGTGAATTCATAGAAAGAAAAATGGTGCTCACTTGAAGCCTATGTGGGTTGTGAAGAACAAGTCATAAGAATACTTTTTCACAGGAGCGTGAGATTGATAAATTTAGAAAATAACGTAGACAGTGCAGGCTTGTGTGCACTGAGATAGAAAGGCGCTTTCAGATGTAATTCAAATGGTCAAGATAGAGAAATGTGGTTGGGACAAAAATGCAATTAGATGAGTTCATAAATGTTTGATGTGCCCAAAGGGAGACAATGAAGTCTGGAACAATAATTTCTTTTACCCTATCAGATTCCACATTTGTGTTAGCAACTGATGAGGACTGGGGACATTATTTGCTGGTGAGTTGCTGTGGACACAAACCTTTCTCGCTTTGAGGGTGCAATTTCTCCTGTCTGGAACATTAATCGCTAGTCTTCTTTGGCCAACTTCTACTCACAAACACATTTTCCAAAAAGTAAATTTAAGTATCTTCCCTCTGAGCTTCCACAGTGGTCCTTCTCAAATGTTATCTGTCTCAATAAACTCATTGAGGAAAGGGATAAGGCCTCTGTCCTAGGCCCAGCACAATGTCTGGCACATAGTGTTTGAGTGGAATTTTCATGTGACACAAAGAAATGGCAGCATATTTTATTATACAAAAGAAAAAGATGAAAAATATCTTAACAGACAAAAGGGGTATGTGAATGCCATTTTATCTTGACATGATGACCTCTGATTAATAAATGTGGTTAGAATATAGGCTCAGCAAATATGCATGTATAGGTGAAGCAGATTATGTTGAAGAGTTATATATAGGACGAAAGACTCAAAGTGTGGAATACATGCATACTTGTGGTAAAACCATCAGAATAGTGATTATCACTAAAAGGTAGCAAGAGTCTGTCAAAGGCTGTGACAGTTTCACCCCACCTTGGGTAGCTCAAACCTGAAAGTGAACAAATCAGGGCATGTCAAAAATAGAGAGACTAGAACAGCATAAAGTTGGGAAACCAGGAAATATGAAAAATGGCTGAAAGAACTGAATGTAGACCTAAAGAAGAAAAGCCAGAATATAGAAGTATATTACAATATGTGACGGTATAATAAATAGCAAGAGACTCACTTTAGTCTCTGTAGTTCCAAGAAGTGCAAAACCAATGGGAAAAAGTAATAAACTTCACTTATGTCAGGGGAAATGTCATAAGAATTATAGCTATCCCAGGTAACCCGCTTAGGATTTTGTTTCCCAGGGCAGTGAGTTTGGGAAAAGAGCAGATCACCTCAATCACCTCTTCCAGGGGTGGTGATATAAGAACATTTATGAAGGTAGAGTCCTCCTAGCACTTGAGTGCTAAGCAACTCTACCATGCAAGTGGAGTCACTTACCCCTGCACTTCACCTTCCTCACATGGCCAGAGGGAGAGCTTGGCACATGCACCAAGGCCTTGCAGGAGAGAGGGCAGCCTCACCAGATACAGCAAGTGGGTGTTCTCTGCAGGGTTTCTGTGGGAGAATGGGAGCCCCACAATGCAACGCTAAGCACTTTCCAAACCAGTACTGAGAACTGATGAAACCCAGAGCAGGAACTATCAAACAAATCTTGTGATCTTCCATCTTTTTTTTTTTAAGCCAAATTCTTGACTGCTGCTGCACTGACGACATCCGGGAAGGCACAAAGGGCTTTCACCAAAAACCAGGAAAGCAGTTTGTGCTTCCTCAGTTGGCAGCTGAGATGAAGGGCTTTTTTTTTTTTTCCCCCTTTAGTGGGGCTAGTTGAATTCTTGGCACTGCTGGATGAAAGCAGACTGTTCCTACTAGACAGCACTGCCTAAAGACCCCCCACATACCTGCCAGCAGAGAAGCTTCCCTTACCAAAGACAGCAGCTGGGAGTAAGAGACACTCTCTTCTACGTTTTCTGGAAACTTTTGTCCAGGATGACAGCCACCACCTCCACCCAAACACTAAAACACCAAATAACCCCACCACCCAAGAAGAAGGACTGTGAGGCATTCTATTTTCCATTTTGTTCAGCTGCTGGAGGTAAAGGACCAGGCAGAAGGCAGGATGCCAGGAGCTCCTTTTCCCTGAGGCCAGGGTCCAAGTAAAACTAAGAAAAATGAGACTAGGGGAAAAAAAAGAAAACCCTCAATACCACAAAAAGCTAATGGCTGGAAAACGGTGGGAGGAGTAGGGCTGGACAGTTGGAAACTGAGCTTCATTGGTGGCTGAGTGCATGCCCTACATAGACTTGAGAGAGCAGGCCCATCCCTGTGCCAATCCCCCACAGGACAGGCGGACAGTGGTGGTTTTGTTGGCAGATTTTTTTTTTCTTTTGGTGGGGTGCTTTCTTCCTGCACAGCAGGGACCAGAGTGAAAGCTGACAAGCACTGGCAGAATTTTAAAAATTGCTGCCACTCTCCCACAGACGTCCATTATGTCTCTGGAGCCTTACGATTCACAGCATAAAAGCATAATCAAGAGAAATCATGGTTCAGCTCAGTCAGGGATGGGCAGAATAGTCCATTTAACTTTATGTTAAAAAAAGGAGAATAATTGGACCAAAATTTGTTTGAAATGGGAGTAGGAAATGGCTTGTTTTCAATCTATTTCAAATGAAAAACCCCCATTAAATACTCATTGGAAACTATTTAGTTTGGAAACAAGTTTAGTATTCCATAGGCAGTGTACATTAAAAGTTGCAGCACAGCATAATCTGTGTAAGAACTATCTGGCAACCTGATGACCTACTTCTACAGGGCTTTTCAAAGAAGGCTGGCTGGGCTCGGGCTGTTCACAGCCTGGCTGCTGGCTTCACAACAAGATCTGCAAGACCAAACTGGCTGGAGAAAAGGAAGTCTTTCAAGTTGACAGAAAACCCCCAACTACCTTCTGTTGGCAAACAGCAACATGGCAGCTGAGACCAAAGAGAAGCTGAAGTCGGTGGGAAGTGAGTCATTCCGAAGGAAATGAATTCTTTGTGTGGTACCATGTACCACACGTGCTGTGAGTCCACCTTACAAATAACAACAGTCAAATCCCCTATCCCAAAGCCTCTGGGACCAAGAATCCTAGCACCTTTATGTGATACACAAATTCCTCTAATAACATTCCCGGCAGCAGCATCCTGGGAATAGATGCCTCACAGAAAGGCTGGCCAGAATGGCGTTTCTCATTCATGCAGTCTTCTCACTCCTAACTCCCCTGCACTTCTCAGTGAGGGGTTGCTATTCCAGAGGTAGCTATGTTGCCAAGCATGCCAGTGGAATTCACGAAACAGTGAATTGCAAGGAGTCAGGAATTTTTTTTAACCCTTTTTTGTTCACTCAGGATCTAGCAATCTACTATAATGCTAGCTACTGCAGTACACTGTAGATGCTCATTTCATGTCTGTTGAATGTATGAGTGCATGCTTTATCAGGGGGCCATGTCAAGGGAAAGGTTTGGTTTATGAAGACTGTGTTTTCCTACAAGCTTGGGAAGCAAAGATTCTAAAAGTTCACACATGCTAGCATTGCAAGAATCAAATGCAGATAAAAAGCGTGTCAACTAATAATCTTTAAGTAAAATATAAAATGTTTTTCTCTTCTTTCTGATATTAAAGATGTGTATTATTGCTGCTTTAAGCAGTGAGATTTAATTTGTCCCTCTGGGAGAACAAAGATCATCAGTCAAGTGGCTGCCATTCTTGTTCTTGCAGGCACCTGGCTAGGGAGCTTGGGTCATCCCAGTCTTGCCCAGTACATAGATTCTGTTCAGCAACCTTAGGATTTTCAATCCACTGGAGCATTTTCCTTCTCATTTTACTTCAATTTGTGCTCTTCTTTCTTTAACTCCCCATCTACCTTCACCACCTCTTTCAGTTAACCTACAAGATTGTGTAAGAGTGATCAGATAGTATTCAGTTGAGAGCTCTTCCCATATCCAATGCTACCTTTCTCTTCAGGGTTAAATATGAGACACCTCAGACCCATTGCTCTCCATTCCTACCACAGCAGCACTGGTGTGGCTTGCATGAGTCACTGGGATCTTTAAATAAAATGGAGAGACTTGTTTGCTGGAACATCTAAATTTCATTTAAAAGCATGGTTTAGCTTTAATGGAGTTTGCATATATAACATAAATCAACACAGGAAAGGAAACCCTCTTTTCTCCCAAATTGTTTTACACATTTCAGTAGTGTATAAAAACACAGCCTGTCATTATTAATTTTAACAAAACACAATTAATTCTGAAAGACTAAAATTTTTATTGAACAACAACAAAAATATGATGCTGTAGTACTTGAGAGTGGGTGAATGGAACTACATAGATCTTGGTTATACATCAAGTGCTTATATTTGTTTCTTCATGGATACTGGAGAATCTAATATATGCCAATCCCAGGCTGAGATTTGTGGGTAGGGTAGCGGCACCTAAGGAAGACTGAATACGCTGGTGTTCACCAGCGTAGCTGAGCACGGAGAGCAAAGCATATAAAATGAAAAGGGGGTACAATGCTGCATGTGGTTCCCTCAGTCTTATGGTTCTGAACTAGGCACTGAGCACTTGGTATGGAGAAGGCTTGAGAGTGGGGGGCTCTCTGTGTACAGAGCTGGTTGCACGTCTGCTGCTCTAAGGCAACAAACACTTTCTCTCCTGTCACTTCAGCCTCTGCTGAAAGTGCCCTGTTTCCTAGCACAGCAGTATAAGGAGGGGGTGCCCTCCTGCTCACATGTGATCACTGTCAGTGAGGAAGGACCTCTCCTCTCCTCTACTACAGGTTGGGCTGCTTGGGCTCCCGTGTGATAAGAAAGAAAAGTACATCTGCAACACTGAATTTCAACTTATGCCTTTTTTCCCATTGGTGTCATTGGATGTGAACTACTTTTAAAAAAACCATAAGGAGTTTTGGATTCTTGAATTTAGAGCAGGGACAGGGACTATTGCTTTGGGACAGTTTCAACCTTAGGCAATTCAATTCTGACTCCATTTACTTTACATATCTCCCTTGAAACCAGATTGTTCTGCCTACAGTAAAGTCTTTTATCATGTCACCTTTCAACCTTTCTAAGAGGGTGGGAAGGTGCTAATGCATTAAGTGAGTTAATAGGTGTACTCAGAACTATGCCTTGCTCAGTGAGCCTGGATACATGTAAGCCCTCATAATCACTGCCACTGGTATCACTATCATCATCACCATCATTATCATTATTACTATTATTATATGATCTTATGCTAGGAGTGCACAGATAATGACAAAATATGGAAATGTTGTTCTCTGAGTTTCTATTTAAAATATAATATACATAGTCCTGACAACTCCCAAACACTACATCTTCATATCTGACTCAATGGAAATCTCAAATGTTAAAACCTTCTCATTGCTTTTCCTCAAACTGCCAATTCTTCCAGGTATCAGAAAGTGAGTATTGAGCATGTAGGGTCTCAAATAGCAGCAAACAAAGGGCACCATGAAGTGATCTCTTTTGACACTCTACTGAACACAAGGGAGCCTGTCCATTGTTGATGATCCCAAATGGCAAGGTACAGGGAACTTGGGACCTTAATGGCAGGAAGATAGGGGAAACAAAAACGTCATCTCACTGGGTCACTTCTTTTAGTGCTACAGAATATTTATTCATCCTTCAAGATTCCCATATGCTGGCATCATGAGGGAGTTCCACTTTAGTCACTGCCATTAACTCTTTCTCAGCCTCTGCTCACCAGTGAATGGACAGAACAGAAGGGGACAAGGTGAGACTCTGCTTCCACCACCCCAATGGAGCCCACTACTGCATTGTGTCAAGCTTTACCACCACTACAAAGCTCAGCTGCACTGTTCTGGCAGGATACGGCAGCTACTACACCAGTTCACTGCTCTGTAAATTCAAGCTACAGTCTAAGTTAGTGGGGCAATGGATGCATCCAATCTTCTTTCTAACTGTTAGATTTGGATGTGCAAAGATTCTATATTTTCTCTCTTCTATTCTATTAGCAACATTGAGCCATGAGGCTCTTTCCCACAACAGAGCATTAATGAGGTGCTCAGTTCTAGAATGGAGTTTCTAGTGTGTGGGAAAAAAAAATCACTGGCTGGAAAACAACTGTTATGCCAAGGGAGAAAAAAAAAAATAAGGGCAGTTTGGGAAATTCATTTAGTGAGAAAAGCAAAGGAGACTGAGAGACACCAAGACAGAGTCATCTTGGTTGCAGCTACAGCTATGAGACAAAGCTCAGCTTAAGAGGAACACTGTCTAGAAAAGAAGGCTGACTGTTCCTTTCTGTTGCTCCAGTACTTGGGCTGTTTTCACTGAAGAGAAGTATGATACTGAGGCAAACCTGAATGAGAGGCTTCTGTTCCCCTTGATTATTGACTTTTTGGTATTGACAAACCCACCCACAGCTACAAGAATGGGAAGTATAATCCACTCAGGAGTGGAAACAAAAGGGGAAAAAAAAGGCAAAAAGGAAAAGTATTCATTGTCTTAAACTTGGATGAAATCAATTACCAACTTACACTCTCAATTCTTCATTGTATTATGAAATAATTTCTCACCCTGTCATTCCTCTCAGCCACTCTCTTTCTGTCCTGTTTTGTTCTATAAGGCTCTGTGTCCATGCCCTCATTTTTAGCTCCACTAGTCAAAACAAAGCACAGTATTTGCTAGCTGACAGCTGCAAGAATAAAAGATCAGGTTGAGGAATAAGAAGAAGGGGAGTAAATGGGGTGACTCTAGAGCATTTGGATTTGATGCCTCTGGACAGCAGAGTAGCCATTTCTTGTAGTTTGCTAGATGTATGAGTGAGGCAATGACTGTTCCTTGAGGGTCTGACACCAGCTATCTACCTTCTTTCAACTCTCAGCTAGATCTGGGTAGGCACTGATTGAGAACTTATATCTCCTTACAACAGGGAGCTTTTAAAGACTAAAACAAAAACAAAAACAAAAACAAACTTTAAGACCCAGTAGAGTAAACATGTCAAATTCCTGAGAAGTGGGAGAAAAGTACCATAAAGAGAAGGCAATTTAACCTCACTGCAGTAGATGATCAAAGAAATGATCAAGTTGGCAATTCTATCCTGAGTCCTTGGAGTCCCTCCCTGCACTGACTCTAGGCCAGTCTTGTAATTAAGTTTAGTCAAGGGCATATCAGCAAGGTGCTGTGAGCTGAGGCTTGAAAAACAGTTTCACAGAGGGGTGTACTCCTCTGCTGCTCATGTACTGAAGCCTAGGGTGGCCACTGAAGGATGAGAGACCATGTGGCACTGAAACCACCTTCTCCAGATCACTTACATTCATCACCAGAAGTAAGTGAAGGCCTCCTATGTCACTTAACCACAGTTGTGCAAAGACAATGGAGAGCTCAGTAGATTGGTAGAGCTGTTCCAGATAAGCAGTTACCTACATGATCCACAGAATTGTGGGCCATATGAAATAGTTGCTTTAAGCTGCTGTTTTAAGTTTTGGCGGTGGTCTGTTATGTAATGAAAGCTAACTGACACTGTTTTATTTAACATCCAGATGTTGGTAGGACTGCCTACTTCTAAGGATGGTACTACAGACCTTCCCTCATGTCTTGGGCCCTATAGGGCATCCTAACTGTGGGCCTCAAGCAATGTTGGACAAAATAACAATAAGAGAAAATAAGTCAGTGCCTGAAGGGTAAGTATATCAGGGCAGGTAAAGGGTGCTGGGATGAAAAGAGCAGCCAGAAGGAAAATGCACAGAGAAGAATATCAAACTCAAGGCACTGACCTATGACAGCATATCACTGAATACAGACACTTTTCCTCCCTCTGAGGTCTTTTTGCCACTGACAAAGAGAAGTGTGAGCAGTGACCATAGCAAATGACCTTGCTAATTTACATGGTCAGGCAGTAGGGTAGGGAGAAAGGAGTGGAAAGAAACACAAATGCATCTTGCAAGAGCACATCCGAAGTCCTTTTCTGCTCAGTTAGCATCATCATAAGTAATTCTACATGGGTAGGAAAAATAAAGGCTTGAGCATAAGGTTTCTATCTGTGCTGCACAGAAGCTGATTAAAAATGCTAACTACCATGATTGTCCAACCACCAGACACTCCCCAGAGACCCATGTTCACAGATGGTGATTAGTTTGGGATGGCCAGAACATTCACCAGTACCATGTTGCTGTAACACCCACAGACTATCTGTCACACTCCCAAGAGGCCGTTAAAGGCTGTTTACTTCATACAGTTAACTTGAACCATAAGCTTCACAAGCCTCTTTGATACAATTTTAATCACTCTCCTCATAAACCCTTAACACTCCCCAGCAAGGATATGCATTTGCACATAGCACAACGCACAACTCCCTTTGGAATTTTGCTGCTAACAAAACCCCACTGCCAACCTGCCCTCCCTCAAATGGATGCTGCCTTACTACAGATATTGTCTAGGGTCCCCCTTGATTCACGCACTTGCATTAGTGCTTCCCAATGTGGTAATATATCATGGCTCCCAGTGGAAATTGGGTGATAAAAGATCAATACAGGACCTTGTAACAAATGTTCCAACAGTGAAACTGAGAGCTACTGTTTATCTTTTCCAGAACATATTTTTCCCCCAAGCAAATTCTAATTTTCTAGACTGACCTCAGCTATCCTTTCTGATATTTATTTGAAAAGCAAAAATAAGTGAGGTCCTGTGTACTACACCTGGATAGAACCCTCCCCTCAGTGTAATCACTGCCCCCTCAGAATGCTGGTCAGCAACGACTGCCCCAGGAGAACTCCTCTTCACATTGTACCACTTCATACCCTCCATTCAGCACCACTTCAGTGAAGCTTTGGGCACTAAAGCTGTGACATTTGGTGGAGATGCCAGAATCCAGAAGGGCAGCCTGGGATGAAAGGCAGGGGCCCTTTTAAGTAATTTTATGTGAATCCTGTGTGATTTGGTGTTACTTTTATAGGTAGATTTGTCTGGTTGATAGAGGCATCTTGCCATACAGAGAGTAGAGGGCTCAGACACAGAGAATTAGCCTGGGCTTAAGTCCTTGGTTCAGTCTTAAAAGATTCTACAACCTTGCTAGGCCCATTTGACTCTCTCCAAAGCCTCTTTAGAGATTTCATATGCAAAAAGGGACTCCTTATTTGTTCTATCTAGCTTATGTGATTGCTGTGTAAGTCAAATGAGAAACAGTTTAAGAAGAATTTGTAAACTGTGAAATTTTGGTGGTGCAGCGGGATAAAGCACAGCACTAAGAATCGAAAGCCACTTCCGCATGAGTTCGATTCCCGCCTGCCCCAGAGGTGACCACGTGGCGTAGCAGAGCTCTCCTGACCTGCCCACTGCTCCCCTCAGCAGTGTACTCCGACAATCTGCCTGTTCTGCTCCCCACTCTGTCTCTGGTGAATCCTCTCACCGCCCCTGAGCCTCTGGTCTGTACCCCAGTTCTGTATGCACAAATAAAAAAAATCTTACAATAAAAAAAAAAGAAAAAGTAAGTTTTTAAAATTTCTATCTATTGTTGATTTTGGTTCTTTATTCCATGTTTTTTTTAGCTTGGAGAGGATAGGATTTGAGGAGAACTGTGAAGGAGCTCTGTTTAGTGTCTGTGCTTCCTGGGCTTCCCCATTCACTGATCTCCCCATGAGATGAAGTTTCTTCATGCATTTGTGGTGTTGGGGTTTGAGAAGCCCTTGGTCTAGAGCTAGCATTAGTCAACACTGTCTTGGAGCACACCTACCCCCTTTACTTTCTTGATAGTGTTTATATACGGCTAAGGTTTAAGAATGTGATTACTCTTTCAATAAACAAACAATATCAGGGAGAAGCTTTTTGTTTGCTTTCACCTCCTCTCTTTGCTTTGCCCGTCCTTGCTTTATATTCTCTCTGTGCTTTGGGGCTCAAATTCCCTTTCTGGACAGCATGTTCTAAATGACCAATTATAAAACTGTTGATAGTTTTTCACCTTTCCAAATTCAAGACTTATTCTATACATACCCCTAGCTTTAGGAAATAAAAGTTATTTACATCTCAGTTTACATTTTAGAAAATATATTTATTTATTTATTTCCATGATAAAGGTAGGCTCAGTCTCTCACCTTTTCTCTGAACTATTACCAGGCATTTCTGTTTGTTACTGATTTTTATTTTCTGCTTCTCTCTAGACATCACGATTTCTTCCACTTTTTGGGAATTCTGGCCTATAGTCTATAGTCAATCACTACTCTGGAAAGTTCTACCCCTGGTTAGTTATAATATCAAGTATATGTTCTCATGTTTTCCCTATAAAGAAATCCATTACAGTTAAAAAAAAATTCCTTAAATTTAAGTGAACTGTAGATTCTCTCTAGAAAAGTAGTGGTATATTTACATCATCTATCCTTTAGTTCTAAAATAACATACTTAAAACAAGACTAACTGAAGCAGATGTGTTAGGAATGTCTCTAACTCCTCTAAACAGGGAAATATAAAACTCAGCCTGGAAAGTGACTGCAGGCTTCACTACCCAATTTGTCTTCCAATTCTAAATCTAGATGTCAATGATAAAATCTGTCTCAGAAGGCAGAGCATTCTTGGAGGATACATAACTACTGGAGTCACAGGCTTGATCTCATTAATATTGATACTTGCCCCCCACTGAAGAAAACTTTAGAGTGCCATTACTTTTAAACTATAGGAAGTTCTAAGCTTCCTGTACTTTAAAAACCTGAAGCTCATTTCTACTATTCATCATTAGTGATATTTTGTAGCCTTGTTTTCTCTCTCTCTCTTTTAAAGATTTATTTATGTATGCATACAAGAGCTGGGGTGCAGATCAGAGGTGTGGGGTTGTTGGTGGTGAGAGGATTCACCAGAGACAGAATGGGGAGCAGAACAGGCAGACCGACGGAAATAAACTGCTGAGGGGGACAGTAGGCAAGACAGGAGAGGTCTGCTGGTTAACTCGGTTAACTGGGTTATCTCCCTGGCTGGGGATCAAACTCCTACTGCAGTTGCAATGACTGCTGATAGCTTCACAGTGCTGAGACTTAACCCTTTGTGTCACCAGGGAGGACCCTGTTTTTTTTCTCTCATATCAATTTTTTTTTTAAGATTTATTTATTCATACAGAACTGGGGTACAGGCCAGAGATGTGGAGGGTGAGAGGATTCACCAGAGACAGAGTGGGGAGCAGAACAGGCTGACTGACGAAGAACACTGCTGAGGGGAGCAGCAGGCGGGTCAGGAGAGGTCTGCCACACCATGTGGTCACCTCCGGGGCAGGCGGGGATTGAACTCATGCGGAAGCGGCTTTAACTTCTTAGTGTTGTGCTTTAACCCGCTGCGCCACCAGGGAGGGCCCATATCAATTTTTAATAAAGGAAGAAGTGGCATAAGGTAGAGTAGCAAACTGAGAAATTGATTTCATTTCATTTCATGAAGAGAGAGTCTGCTTGGTAGGCATAGATAAAGGATACAAAATAGAGCATTTTTACAACTTTACAAAATAAGTATGTTGATCTATGCCTAAAACTGTTGAGTAAACAGTATTACAGCCAAGTGACTACCCCTTCATATTCTGGGGGGATGGCCATGGAGTTCAACAAAAAAGAGAGCAGTGAGCAGGTCCAATGCTGTATTAGGCTTTCTAATCAAATTTTGCTGGCGGGCCTGGAATTTTAAATTCCACCACTGAGCAGAATCTTCAAACATGAAACCAATCCTAGTCAGCCCAAAGAACACAGTGACTATTTTAAAATGAGCTAATGTCTTGGTCTGGGAGGATGTCATTACATAGTGTGAAGAAATCTGCATTGGAAACACTGCAATCTTAATGGATTTCAGGAGAACAGGAGGCTACAAAAATGGAGCTGGGTAAATGGGAGCAGAGTGTATCCCTGGAATGACAGCTCGACTTGCTTGATACCAGTTCCAGCAATGATATGAAACAGATTTTGTGAAACTATTTTGAAAAGACTGATAAATCATAAGCCTAAGAAGCATTTGGTATCTATATGTTGGGCAGAACCATCCCATTCAAATCAATAAACATTTGCTTTGTGCTGCTTGCATGTAAATCTCAGTGGTAGGCTCCAAGTTCACCAGCAAGTAGGATAAGTAAGACTATGTAAAGCTGATGATGGTGTGGGGAGTGAAGGGGAAAGGCTGGGACTTGAAGTACACAAGGAAACCAGATGGAGGTGAGTGTTGTGAGGCCATGAAGGAAACATAGGGATTACAGGCCAGGGTTACCAAGTGAGGTTCGGGTGGGAGCTGTGTGAGTGGAAAGGAAAGTGTGCCAAGAGACATTCCAGGACAGAAGTGGACCGCTCACTGTCCAGGACATTCCAGGACAAAACTGGATAGCTCGCTAGATGTGGGGGGAGAGAAAGTAAGCTTTGCGTAAACTGTGATTTATTTCTCTGAGGCTAGGTTCATAAGGGCAGCTCTCCCAGGGCAGAGCATGAGAGTCAATGCAACTCGTGTGTGTGTGTGTGCCTGTGCGCGCGTACACATACCCAGGTTAGATCTCCTCCTCACTCATCAGGCTGTATGCTCTGAGCAGAGGAGGGACCACATACCTGCCCTGGGGTTCCTCCCTCTTGCCTGTGTGCCCTTTTTCGGCTGGCCTGAGGCCTGGAGTCCTCATTTCCCCACTGGAATATGTTCTTCCAGGTCATTACTCCACATTATGGATTTATACCCAACTCTTACCACATCTCAGTATTTCTGATGTTGTATTTACCATGTTATGTTAAAAATAAAAGATCATTTTGATTTTCTGATGCTCTGATATTGCTTGGACCTAAAAAAAAAAAACTAAAAAAAAAAAAGAAAACAAAAAAACTGGGTTATTACTAGACTGTATCTACACGGTAGGTTTTCTTTCTATCCCAAGCCTATAATCACTCTTACTCCTCCATCTTAAATAAATGTACAATATTTAAAAAAAATTCCTTGGGCGCTTCTCCTAGCTCTTTGTCTTTATTCACTTTAATGTTATCGAGAGCAGACTGGTTTGTATCTGGAAAACAAATAGCCGTTCCATGTTATAGTATATGATTCTTTAAAAATTCTCTTAAATTTCTGAACTCCAGTGCACCCATTCAATGAATAAACATTGATACCTTCAGTGTGTCAGTTACTGCAGCAAATGGTAAACAGAGAACTTGGTCCCTGTCTTCCTGGAGTGTAGTGTCTTCTAGGAGAGGCTACTAAATAAATGAAAGATGATAACCATGGTAAGAGGCAAGAGAAAAAGAAACAGAAACTAAGGGAGAGGCAGATAATATTCCACTAACAGGACTGCAGAAAAGTAAAATGAAGCGCCTCAGGAAGGATGTCAGGTCCACTCCTGTGGTAAAGGCAGATGTGGGATTGTCAGAGAAGCTAAGTCAGGAATTCCTTAAAGATAGGAAGCTAAAGAAAAACCAAAAACATCTCAAAGATACCGTGATTCTATAAACACGGGGGGTGGGAGGGAAACAGTGTGATTTATGGACATGCAATTCCTCTTAAGACAGCACACTCATTAGGCCTTCCCCACCTCCATTTCACAGGCCAGCTAATTCAAACATTGACCACTCTATTTAAAATCCTTGAAAGTGTCCAAAACAGACTATCAACTGCTGGAGAGAACCTCAAGGAGCAACGAATCTTGAAGATACCATATACTGAGCAATTCTTACTGATGTTAATCATTTATTTGAAAGGAAGAATAAAACATATTAAAGAGACTTCAGAGGATTACATTTCCTATATTGATAATCCATTAACATTTAATGATCTAGAGTAACAGTTAAGGCAACTCGAAGCTGCCTGGAAAGCCAAGAAGCTGGGTTGACTTTCATACAGGAAACTCACAAAGTACTTCTCTGATGCTTTTTGGTTCTTCTGGGAATCCCAGTGAACCCTTTTTCATTTGAGAGGAGGAAGTGGCCATCAGGTTCAGGTCATTTCTTTTTGCAGGGAGCTGAGTGCATCCCAGAACACCCACGGAAGAGCAGTTAACATTAGCACACGGGCCTTAATTAGAATGAGCTGAACATTTTCCAATGCTGACAAGGAGGCTGGATGCCAAGAAGTGCAATAGTCACATTCACTTTTTATTTTTATCTCCCTTTCAAACACACATTTGACCTGCCATAGGTCTTTACTCAGGGTAATGAGCTTTGTAAAGGGAGTCAGGGCTTTCCCGAACTTCTGGAATCATCATCATGGTCTGTTTCTGCTTTATTGTTGTCTCTCTACCTATCACCAGCTTTACCATATAGCCCCTGGCATAAACCTTTGTCAAATGACCTTGGCATGGTGGTTAGAAAGTATGGCTCAAAAAAGGAAAAAAAAAGAATGGCTTCAAGGAAATTACAGCAAAATAAAATAGACTTGTCTCCAAATATAACTGACTTATTCGAATGACTTTATTGAACAATTAATTCGTTTAATTTTTTTAAAGATTTATTTATTTATTCATACAGAACTGAAGTACAGGCCAGAGGCGCAGGTGCGGTGAGAGGATTCACCAGAGACAGAGTGGGGAACAGGACAGGCAGATGGATGATGTACACTGCTGAGGGGAGCATCAGGTGGGTCAGGAGAGGTCTACTGTGCCATGTGGGTCAGCTCAGGGGTGGGGATCAAAATCATGCTGATTGGCTTTAGCTTCTCAGTGCTGCATTTTAACCTGCTGCGCCACCAGGGAGGACCCAATTCCTTTAAAATTTTTAAAGATGTATTTTTATTCAGTTATATATACAAAAACTGGGTGTAGGCCAGAGGTACGGGAAGGAGCAGAAACAGGCAGATATACTGAAATACACTGCTGAGGGGAGCAGCAGGTGAGACAGGAGAGGTCTGCTGTGCCATGTAGGTCAGTTCTGTAGCTGGGATTGAACTCCTGCTGCAGTGGCTGGAGATAGCTTGATAGTACTGAAACTTTAACCCCTATGCCATCAGGAAGGTACTAATACATTTATTTAATTCTTAAGGGAAAATTTTGGAGCTAGCTGATCTAGCAGGTCTGCCAATAAATCATGTTTCTCTTGTGGAGAATCTTGTGGAAGAATTATGCTTCATACTGCTGGCATGGCAGGGTCTATTAGGACTCTAAGTGGGAATCATCCTGGCAGTCCTTAAGGGCAATTATTCACCAGCTTTGGTCTGAACACAGGTCATGTTTTTAGTGTAGACCCCTTTTTCACCTGCAGGTATCTCTGACAGGATGCTGAGGAAGGAGGCAGGCAGTTGTACTTTCCAGTTCTAAGCTGCAAAGGATCCTTCCATCATCCTCTTTTCTGCACCTACCCCTAACCAGAGTGGGGCTGTGCTGTGGTTTGGACTTGCCAAACTAAAGCCCAATATGACAAGACTTGTTAAAGAACTTATCTGAGTGCTACAATAGACCCCCAAACTGATCCCTAAAGAAGAGTTTGGATTTGCTTGCAAGGACTCCTGCAGCTCTGCCTAGAGAGAGGTAGAATGGCCTTCCGTTCAGGCAGGAGTCCAATTTTCACAATAAGATGTCAACGTTACCACCTGCACTTCTGATTTCTAAGGCATAAGGCTCTGCCCTGGACCAGCAACAGAGAATACAAACACACCAGGCTCTTTTCAGAGAATACAATCTCAAACTGTCTGTTATTCAACTCCTATCAAAAGCCCAGCTGAGAAAAGCAATATTTACAAAAGATTATTTGAAGGACAAGTAGTTCATCCATTCTTCAAAACATTCTAAATTCTGTCCATAGATCAAACCTGACCACCTCACAGCTACACACTAGGGCCATATTACCTTAGCTCCACACAGAACCACCATCACTGAATTGTATTTTCATGTCATGCCGTTTGCTCTTATCAAAAAAAGTCACTACAAGAAGCAACCATATAAAATCTGTTATTGCATTTGAAGAAACATTGTTGGAATACATGTTTTCCCATGTGTCAATGTTATCTTGGAAAGCAGTTTTTCAAGAAGTTTTGATTCTTGAGGAAATGATAGGTCTCCTTTTTCAAGTAATTTTTAGTGAACCTGACCTTTGGTGCCAGGAATCTCAGTATCCAATCAAAAGCTCACCTGTGGCAATTATACTGATCCTTAAGTTTCCCATACCTGTATTCATCTTTTCCCAGCCTTTGTTCTCTCTTTTGAAATTTTCTGCTGTTTATTTGACATATTAAAAAAAATAATAAACTACTACAAGGCCTCCCTGGTGGTGCAGGGGTTAAAGTAAGGACTATCAAGCTATCCACAGCCATTACAGCATGAGTTTGATCCTCAGTCAGGGAGGAGACCCACATGGTGCAGCAGACCTCTCCTGACCCACCCGCTGCTCCCCTCAGTAATGTATATCCACCTGTTCTGCTCCCCTCTCTATTTCTGATGAATCCTGACAGCCTCTGCACCTCTGGCTTCACTCCAGTTCTTGTATGCATACTTCAAAAATAAATCTTTAAAAAAATAACTACAGAAACATTATGAAACTGAGTATTCATATAAATATGTAGGAAGTGTATGAATGTTCATTTCAACACTATATTTCTTGATTTCTTGTTCTCACTTGAGTGAACCTTCTCTTCTTGATAGTACAAGTTGTAGCCACACTAATAATAATGGTGAGACCATACCCATACTTTTAATAGAGCCATACACTTACTATGTACCTAAACAGTGTGACAGGAATATTTCACATATTGCATTACTTAACCCTCTCCATCCACTGTAAGACAGGTACTATCAGAGCCTCACTTACAGAGGAGGACGTCAGTACTGTGAAAGGGTAAGCAATTTGTCTGTTACATATCTAGTGAAAGCAGAATTACACTTGGGTGTATCTGACTCCAAGTAATGGGTCACACAAAGGGAGGACAAAACTAAAATAACAAAGGCTGAAACTTCTCTTTTATCATTCTTTGCATTATAGTAAAACATGGCAACCAGTTGGACTAGGTACTGACTATACTTATCATGGCCTAGTCAAAGATCTTTGGAAAAATCTATCTTGATTTGGAAAACCAAGTCAAGAATTTAGATCACATGTTTTGACAAAAGCTAAAAAGACAGAGCAAAAATCCATGAACATCATCAAAACATGAGTACGTCTGAGAAATTTCCCACAAAGCCTTGCAAACAGTCGAGAGCTACAGGTGATGTGGCCCCCTGGGAAACACTGAATTAGCCTGCAGAGATGGCTGGTCTCATATGGTTCCTTAACTGTCCAGTATGAGAAGGCTGACATGATGCCTTTTGGGTTTCATGTCACCTGGCAAGATGCTGTCAATATTTCATCCTCTTAGCATTTCACATTCAATATTCCTTTGCTATTACATCTCTATTAGCTTTCAAGACAAATATACTGCAAGTTGATGATGATAAGAATAATTTCAGAGCTCAAGAGTACATGGAAGCTGGGGGTTTGTTCTCTGTTCAGGTGCAAGCATGAAGGTTAGGAACATATTCAGTTATTCACTCACTGACCAAGCACCAAGCATCTGCTAGGCTTAGAAAGACAGAAGAATAAACAGCCACATGGATTATGTTCTTAAGAGCTTCCTAACAGGTTGGGGAGATAAAACCTCCGGGAGGAGACTAAGAACTGCTACAAAGCCACCCACAAACAAAATGAAAAGTAGTATTAGTGGCTGGTCTCTCTAAATGTAGAGGTGTGACCAAAACAAAATGGCTTGAAGGAAACTTTTTTGAATGAATACTATTTGACCCACTGATTTGTTAACAGTAAATCTCCATTTAGTCAGTAAACAACTTTCTAGGTGGAGTAATCTAGTGTAATGTTATCATGGACATGCTATCTAAACTGAGATCTGAAGGAAAGGAAGCAGACAGCAAAAGGAAGTGGTAAAAGGGTTGGAAAGAATGTTCCAGGCAGAGAAAAGAGAAGAGCAAAGGCCCAGTCACAGCTTATTCGAGAAACAAAATGGAAACTAGAGAGGCTAGTGCATGGTCTCAGGAAGACAAGCTAGGTGCCAGGTCAGGAAAGGTCTTTGGACCACAGGAACTGATTTGAGTTTTAATGAGTAGCCTCAAGGGGGAAGGGAGTGTAGAAAAGTGTATGTAAGGATATGGGGAAAGTAGTATTTATTTTTTGAAAATACTATCTTGGATCAGGCAAATATCTTTTAGCTAATTATACAAAAGAATGTACCATAAAAATAGGTAAATTGGACTTCATCAAATTGGATTTTGGGCTTCAAAAGACAAAAGAAAATGAAAGACTGGCTGAAAATATTTGCAAATCACATATCTATAAATGGCTTGTATCTACTTTATACAGAGAACAGAATGCATTATAAACTTGTGAGTCAATTTTTTAATCCATAAATTAGTTTTCAATAAAGCCTTAAAAACAGTACACTCAGTCAATAGTCTCTTTTGGTAGTTTAGATTCCATCATCCACTTTTTCCTCTGACCTTCCTCATGGGCAGTTGCTGAAAACACCTATGCAGGTGGAAGTTGGACACAGTAAGGAGAGTGATAGAGCAGAACCCACGCAAGCAGACTAACTTGCTATGTCCTTAGGCAAGTTACAGCCTTTGCAAGTCTCGCTTTTCCTCCTTCTACAAAGTTAAGAGCTGTATTACTTATCTAAATAAGCTGCTGTGTATAGCATATGACACATGAAACTATTCACAGAAGGTTTTGTTTTGTTAAGCTACTAGGCCTCTGAAGCCCTAGAACTTAATTTGAAGTTAGTTTCCCATGGTTTACACTCTATTTATGGTCTCTGTTAAATTCCAACTGGGTTTTAGTGGCGCTCAGACATCACTGCTATTCCTCTTGTGGTAGAATGATTGGCTGTAGGCATCACAACTGAGCTGAGAAGAAAGGTTATGTTGTTTGATGACCATTAGTCCACTCAAGACATTTTTAAAGATGTATCACCAGATTGGAATCTCACAGGGGTCTTCCTTTTCAAAGGTGGGGCTTTTGGTCAAAAAAAAAAAAAAAAGGACATTCGTTCTGCACTGTTAAGAAGTGTTCAACCCAATAAACCTA
>NW_004567125.1:4605765-4683265 GCF_000260355.1 Condylura cristata | reverse complement strand
AAATGTAACCTAGACCAATTTGCATGATTTAATGCTTATTGTATTATACTGTGCAAGATTTAAAATGGGAAATAAAATTTTTTTAAAAAAGGAGAGAGAAGGAGAGACACGGAGAGGCAGGCAAGGTGGCATGAAGAGAACAAGTAAGGGCCAAAGGGAGAATTAAGATCTGGTGGTGCTTGGCAGAATGTCCTGCTGGGATAAAAGAAATCTAACTGGACATCAAGGACCCAGTGAATCCTAACCTGGTGATAAGACTGAAAGCTAAGGGGCAGTGGAAACCATCTTTACTACAGGGCAAGGAATCTGGGACTGAAGGTCTCACTCAGAAATCCTCGAGAAGACACTGCCATGGTTTGGGTTCAGGTCCTCGTTATTTCTCTCCTGGATTCTTGCAGAAGCCTCTTAATTGGCACCTCTTTAATTAGTCTCCCCCCAATTCACTCTCAGTTGTGCTATTATACTTTGCTTTCTAAAGCGAACTGGATCATTGTTATTCATTTTAATAACCCTCAATGGCCCCTCATTGCCTACAGAACTCTGAACTCCTGAGGATGATCTAAAAGATCTTTATGCTATAGCTTTCACTATACCTACATGGTTACAGAGTCTATTATTTCACAAAAGGCATAAAAGCAACAATAAATGGTGCAAAACACATAGCTGAAAAAAATATTACCCAGGGATTATATAAATAATTTATAAAACATATCAGTACATTGATTATGTTGTACTTGTAACAAAGAAGTTAAATTTTACTAGTAGCTATGAAAATCCAAATAATAATAGTGACAGTATTTTGTGTCCATCAGCTAGGCAAATATAGGTGCTTATATTAAATCTTGGCAAGATGAGGTGAAGGGTAACTTTGAAAGGTAATACCTTTCACTTATTTTCAGGAAGTGGAAATGACTCAACCACTGCTGAAAGCAACTAACAATAAGCAGAAGGTGAAGGGCGCCTTTCAGACCTAGCCGATTTGATCTTTTTTCATTCTTCAGAATACTAAAGATAGGAGGCAAGCTAACTATCCATCAATAGGAGAGTGGATACACTATGGATTACCCACTATGAAATAATATACAGCAGTTAAAATAAAAGGGAGCTATACCTAATATAGATAATCATCTAAAACATAACGTGTAGCTAAGAAACCAATTTTCAAAAGAATATGTATGGATGTATGGAGCCACAATTTATATAAAATTTAAACAAAAAAACTTTACAGTATTTATTCCAATTAACTATATGGCAATTCAAAAAAAAAAAAAGATAACCTCTATGGCAATCATGTTTCCTTTTAATAAGGAGGGTAAGCTAGGTTTAAAACACATCCCTAAGAGTAAAAGATGGATTACAATAAGCATTTAGTAGTGGAGTAAGTTTCAATAGTGGTTTGCCTTGGGAATTAGTATCATGTTGAGGGCAGGGAGATAAATAACATACCTTTCTATGTTGGGCTGACTTGAAACTGTCCCCTCATCATATCCTCACTCTCGTAATGGAATGCTCTTTGATTGTACACAGGCTTTTTCTGTCTTCACTTATGGAAAACAATTGTGCCTCTTATGGAGGCTGTGGCTTCTGGGGCTGTGATCTCCATTTATTAATTTAGGAGGCTGTGGATCTGATCAGAAATAGCCACTTTGGTCGACAGACCACTACTATCCAGAGATTTTATAAATCTTGATTAATTGTTTCAGTGCTCTGTTATGAAGGGTTTCTTCCCTGTTGTGTTACTTAAAAATTTTCACACAACCTAAGTTGTCAAGTGGAAGCAAAAACCCCACATAACATGTGATAATAAGGCTGTTACTGTGAAGGGCTCACTAATCCTGTATTTATTCACCTGTTCCCCATTACACAGATCTGTTAAACTAGCACTTTGTCCATCAACACTTGAGTGCTTAAAGCTGAGTAGGCCTCTTTTGTAATTGCTGGCACCAGCAAAAGCCAAATTGTGAGCTCTGAGAATGTGGCTGGAGCTGTTGGATCTGCCTGATAGATCCCTGCCATGCTCACTTGTCCAAGACTGTGTGGCCCTCTCGCTTCACTCACCAATGTGTATATATCATGGGTTTTTTTTTTTTTAAAAGTGAGCTTTGGAAAGTGACAAGAGGGAAAGCCAAAGGAAATTATTTCCTCTGGTGACATTTCTTGCTGGGCTACACCTTTATCCAAGATTTACAGTTTCACAAAGCTGCAAAACTAACCATATGGTCAATTAAAAAAAATTCCAATTTTCATGCTTCTGGGCCCAGAACCTGAGAGAAAAGTTTTCTCTTTAACAAGGATCTCTGCCTTTTTTGTAGGTTGGGGGTGTAGGAGAGCATTTAATGTACATCCCCAAACAAAGCAAAACTATGAAAAGCCAAAGGTATTTTCCGACTGGGGAATGGTAAGGCTTGAAGCATGCCTCAGCACCCAGATTGGTGAGGGATGTTGGGTAGGAGGGCCCCATGAAGCATTGTCATTATCTGCTTCCTTGCTTCTGACCCTGGATAATTTTTATAGAGTCACAAGTGAGTTGAAGAGCTTCCAAGAATTTCATAACTCCCTCCAAGTGGTCTGGCTTCACCTCTGAATCAAGTAGTTCAAAACAACATTTGAAATCTTAGATTCAGCAGGCTTAGCAAGGTCTAGAAAAAGACTTGCAAATGCCTTTGTGTCGCCAATGTCAAATAGATACATGGAGCAACTGAACTGCTAGCTGCTGACAAGCTTCTGGCACATGACGCGCAATGGTCTACCTATGACCTTGGCAATGGAGGCTGGATGGCTCAGAGCTTAGTTAAACATGGAGACCCACAGTCACAGATGAAAGAGGTCACAAACAAACACATGCTCATGCCACACTCCTGTCAATCCACCCAATGGAGTACTTGCCTACTACTGAATTACAGCTAGATCAGTACCTTACATTATCATTTATAACTTCATAAAATTATGTGGGTTTCAGGTAGGCTGACCTATAATTGATGAATCAAATTGGGACCCTTGAGAGTGAAATGGGGAGTTCATAATAATGATGCCAGGGCATAAGTTGTACATAAGTTGGCAGTAAGCCAGAAAAACTTGGTATATGATTTACCAAGACTTAGGGGGGCTATTTTATGGCCTTTCCAAATTTGAAGGAAAACAAAAAAAGAGGGAAAGGCAGGGCTAAAATACCCAAACAATTCATCCTCTCATTTGGATGACAATCCAGAGTAGAAACTGTTAGTGTGACAAGGCTGATCTCATGGAAGCTTGACTGCTAATACTTACTTTACTTTGCTCTACTATAGCAGTTCTCAAATTTTTTGTTTGTTTGTTTTAGGACCTTTTGCCATGTCACAAATTTTTTGAGATCCTCTAAAAAGCTGTTGTTTACATTTGTCATATCTACTGATAGTTATTAAGAATTAAAACAAAAATTGCAAATGTTTAGTCATTTATTTAATATAGCAATAATGAACTTATTACATGTTAAACAAATAACACATTTTGTATGAAAAATAATTATGCTCCAAACCAAAAAATGATTATTGAGAAGAGTGGCACTGTTTCACATTTTTGCAAATCTCCTTAATGTCTGGTTGAGTAAAAGACAGCTGGATTTTCATATCCACTTTTGGACTCAATCTGTTTCAATCACATGCCATATAGTCTCTGGAAACCACCACTGTACATTTGTGAAAGAATTCAAGTAAAAAAAGGATATAATGTCTCATTATTGTGAAGTACATATTTCTGACCTTGTCAAATTATTGAAAGGATTTTGGGGCCCCCTCCTTCCCAAGTACTTTGAGAACCTATGTTAAAGGGGCCACGGAATGAAAATATTTCCCTATACTTTCTGGGAATATTTGGTTACTGAAATCTTCCTTATCTTAGAGAAAAGGAAAATTAGTTTTTCTTGCTAAGAATTCTGACACTGAGTTTAAATAGCACCAAAATCTAATTCAATGAGGAAGATCAAGTTTGTGGAAGAAACTGTAGTGCCTGAGATTTAGAGAAGGGCTTTACAGTGAGTGGGGAAAGAGTCACCTAGATAAAGAGGCAGAGGGAAGGCTGATTTTTAGACTACGAAGGCCCTTTCTGTGGGCAGTCCACAGAAGGAAGCAAGAACACCCTGAAATGGCCTTAGTAGGCTCCCAATGTGTTGATGTGGACAGAGATGCGGGTTGTTAGGATAGAAAGCCAAGGGACATAAAACCCTACATGACTTCCAAACCTCATAATCCCTTGGTAATAGGTAAGATACAGATCCTGGGTAGAGCCCTAGGGTTAAAGGAAACATTAGGAATGCCGTCAGTTCCTTTTAGAGGTACTGTTGCAAATAGAAAATGAAATTGAGCTACGAAAGCAAAGAACCTTGGGATTTCTTCCATATTATATATATTGTGGACCAGGCATCCTACTCACTTATCTGCCCTGCCTAATTTGGGAAGCACCAGCGAGCCATGTGTTTGTGTCATGTGCACAATGCTCACATACTCTGAGGTCTTGGTAAGAGCTGAATGGCTCAATGAGCTGAGTTGATCTGGGCTCAAAAAACAAACAACAACAACAACAACAAATCGAGACAAAAAGACAATATGCAATAGTTATCTTGGCAAAGTACAGGCACCTGGGCCTAATTTAGCCATGAGCTGTGCTGTGGGTTTACCCTGGATCAGGCAGGCAACTCATTCTCTTTGAAGCTTTACCTTTCTCATTTGTAAATTGGAGAACCCTCCCTCTACTCTAGAAATGTAAGAATTAACTGAATCAATTCATGCAAACACACTTACCGTAGTATCTGGAACAAGGTAGTCATTCACCCGCTTTTTCTCTATACTCATCTGTTCTTTCCATGTCCAGCCGTCCTCCCTGAGTCAGAGTGCCTGGTGGTCATTTTTCAGAGCCTGTCTTGTGTGTGCTTCACAGTTAGTATGCCAGGTGGTTTTGTGTGAATCTTGAATAAAGCTCATCTCTCCTACCACACCAGAGCCCCACTTGGACAGGAATGGTGCCTTGGATTTTCCTTCTGTCTGCCACGTTTCCTGTGTCAAACCTGGTGTTTAGTACTTCATAGGCTCACAATGAATGAAGGAATAAATATGTGACAGCACTTGTTAACCATTACTTGGGGAAAATTCCTTCCTGTATGTTGGGAATATAGTGGGCATGACAGATTAGGTTTTTGTACTCTGAGATTCAAGAGAAAAATGAAATGATGCCATAAAGAGGCCAAAGTGAGGTATACACTTAGGATTTTGAGAGGGAAGATTCCTGAAAAAGGATTCAGGTTTGAAAAAGTCTCTAAGTCAGGGTTTCTCTTGATTAAAATAGTAGTCTTAAAATGCATACATTAGCATGTTATCCTAATTAATACTGAGTCCTTTCCACAGCACTGATAAGTAAGCTAGTTAGGAAGTGATTAAAACACCTCTACCTGATTACTATATAGTTAAATGCTTAAAAAGGAATCACAGTTAATGGGACATCACAGGCAAGATAGTAAATAATGGCCATAGCGTGTGTTCACCAGGGCATGCACATGGTTTCAAAGGGAGTCACTCAGGTTTTCTCACTTATACTCTGCTTCATTTCTGGAGGTAGCTATTCCTAAGAATGGTTTTTCGGCAGTTATTGGGGAGGTGGGAGAAAGACTGTGGAAGGGAAAGAAGGATTTGAGGCAACTGAAAGATCTCAGTATATGGAAGTAAACACCTGACTGATACTAACCCATATAATTAAAGATGCCTGCTAACAAACATCAGACATCGGGCACTGTGAACAAAGCGATGCATTCATTTTTTATTTCTGAAAAAGCCATACAACTCCCCGGCTGCTCTTCTGCACCCCCCTCCCCTTCTTTCTACCACCCTCCCTTTCTTTCTTTCCTGCCGGCCTCTCCCTCTCTGACAGCACTATTAATGATCGTTAATGCCCCACAGGCTCTAATGGGCCCCGCTGGGAGTCCAGAAATACTGCAATTTGTATTGAGGATTTAGACATAACAAAAAAAAAAAAAAAAAAAGGAAAAAAAAAGCCCTCTGCTCCTGGGAGCCAGAGCTTGATCAGTTAGCTACCCCCCTGGAATTGCACAACAGAATAATAAATGACAGTTCTTCGATTAAATCAAGCCTTCTGCTGTAAGTGCTAGAGAGAGTGTGATTGTCACTAACAATCTACTGCTTGTTAACACTACTGGGGTAAGAACAAACAGTAGTCAACACTTAAGAAATTAAGTCTCTGGAATACCTTTGGTATTTGTGTACACACTCAAGCCCATCGGAGATCTGGCTGCACACGAAGGAGTACACACTTTCTAGAGCCCCACTGTACATAATTTGGTTGTTTTTTACATTTTAGTTTTCTTTTTTTATGCTCATGAAAACTCGATAAAAAACCAGCTGCTTTGTTTTAAAAAACAAAACAAAAAAGAATTACACACTCTTCTGCTCCTTAGATATGGTATCCTAGATGAAACAGTTCACAAAGTGACAAAAGCTTTATTTATGATTCCCAGGATGGTCTAGAAAAGGGAGCATATGAGGTAGAGCAGATTACAACTGAGTTCATGGATGATTTGCCATTTAAGGATCCTTAGTTCCTTAAGGTTGTTATGAAACTGTCTTCTAAATAAGAAGTTATTTATTTTTTTAACAAGTGGGTGATTAAGATGAAGTTTAGCGGGGCTTAGTGGTCACTCAGTATCAGGAACCTCCTATCTTGAAGATTCCAGCTTCAACAGATTCCAACTCCCTGGGACAGAACAGAATCAAATTTTCTTATGACTTTTATATCCACAGCACAAGTTGGGTTCCGATTGTGTACAATGGACTTGAAAGATAAATGGGAGAATGCACCAAGACCTGGGATGCACAAAGTGTTTAGTTAATTTTCCTTTAGAGACCAGAACTGGATGGTGAATCTCAGCCTGTGAAAGGAACGACCAGCCTGCCTTTAAGGTGCTTACACTTAAATCATAAGGGCAGCCAGAAGGGGTCCTCCTAAGCCGGGAGGAACAGTGGGATTGCTGGCTTCAATCCCTAGAGATGGATGGTGTCCATCTGCACTTGACCTTTCCACAAGGCACGATCACGTTTGTTTTGACAGGAGAGCTGAGAATAATGATTCTCTCTCCCTCTTCCTCCCTCCTTCCCTTTCTCGACTTCTGCACCTCCCCCACCTCCTTCCCCTTGGTGGAGAATAGGATTCCACACAGTATCTTAAAGTGAAAGGCAGATGGTTTGACTACAGTTAGCCATATTCACTTGCAGACTCAGAATTATTGATGATAAAAGCTAAACTATGAGGCATGTTCCATCTGTTTATTTTCCAATTTTCATTTGTTGTAGCCCTGTTAATATTACTGGGATTTTCCTCTCTTTCCAGAAGAGTTGCCATAAGGGCATCTACCTAGGGACATCTGTTGCCTCTTTTTCCAGACGCTGTTGTCCTTACCACTGCTGCTGTTTAGGCTGTTCTCACTCCCTCCTCTATCTTCTCCCCTCCCCCCCCACCACACACACAGCTCTTCTCCATTCTGGGAGATTCTGCAGCTTCTGACCATAGCTGACTCCTGCATTATTTTCTTCAGTCAAGGGGGTAAAATTCAATGGACTCTACTGGACTCAAGACTGTATCTGGGGTTCTCAGAGCTCTGGGGTCCACATCTACTCAATTTGGTGCAAAGTAGTGTTCCAAGAGGGACACCAATTTTAAGGACAGTGCCTGGTCCTTTTACTCAGCCTAGGAAGAATAAATCTGATGAGTACCTAAGACATTACTGATACAGAAACATACACAAATACAATAGGAAATGGAAGTGTGCCATGGGGGTCCCAGTCCTAGTCTGCCAGGATTATATGCTCATAGGGACAATTTGATGAAGAAATCTGAGAGGCACCATCTCCATCACACTAAGGTTAGCAGGATCTGGGAGTGCATGACTTTTAAGTCACCACCTGCATTTTCTGTCTTGTTTCCTTGCTGCCTGTCTCTGCAGGACAACTAGACTTATCCGGCATAGCCATAGCTCAGAAGAGTCATATGACATTTGTGCAAGTGAGAACTTCCTAAGTAACTTATAGGGCTCTTTTAATCAAGTGGTAAAGCTCTCCATCTTGTTGACACTTATGACCCTCGATTTAAAATACTCCAATTGTTTAATTCAGCTGGGACCCAGAGGAAGTGCAGGCCCTTTCCATTAGGACATGTTCTAATGGGAGCAATACATCAAGTTCTTGCCTCTAATCTGAATAACAGCTGTTTAGAAACCTGTCCTGGGTATGTCCTTTGGAGCTGCTTTTAGGGAGCTCAACATGCCTCACGGTAACTTCATCTTCATCTCTACTCTGAGAGAAGTGGTAAAAGAGGCCATGAGAGGAACCCATCCCATGTCTGGTTTCACCTTGCTCTGTTTCTCCCTTCTCACCTAAAGTTCTGCTTCTCATCCAAAATTTTTTTCTTTAAAATTAATCTCTCAGGTGGGCTCCCTTGAGGTGAGAGAATAAGTACAGACACACTGATTGTCACTTAGGGAAGTGACCAGGAGGGCTAGGGTTCTGAGTTGGGCACGGTACCGCCAGCAAAGGAAGATGCTCTGTCTGGTGATGCAAGTTTCACCACAGTCTGACTCTACAAATTCTTGACTGCCACAGAGCCTTGGTCCATTCTGTGTAAATACAACTGACGACATTTTTTAAAAAGAAAATGTCTTTTGGTCTCCTGTGTGTAGAATATAGGCTTCATGAAGGCAGGCTGTGACAATCTGAGTTCCTGTGGCCACAGAATAGCAGAACATGGCATAAGTTTTCCTTCATGCATAAAGCTGTACCTAATTAATCATACCAACCCATGGGTTTGAAGGGAGGTGTACGCCGTGAGCATGACTACTGTGATGCTCTAGTGAATAAACGTTAACGAGCAAACCACGCCTCCCCCTTTCTGACAGTTGCACAATAAAACAAGTTGTGTAAATGTAACAACAGAAAAAGATGACTTCGGCATGTCTCAGATGATTTTGGAAATTCTGACCCCAAGCCTTGCACGTGAACCTTACAATTTAAAGAGTAACACAATTTATTTTTTTCCTAACCCTCTCTTTCATTTGAGAAGATATCAAATAACTGAAAATGTCCATCGTTCCCACAAGCATGATAGCTAGTGCTCCTTCACGCCTGTCTCCCTCTTTCTGTGTCAGTCACACATCTACACTGCTATTCACACTTCAGTCACAAGTCCTCTGTACCTATAATCTCTGTTATTTTGCTGTCGACTCCTCATGCCTCATTAGTCATGTTTGACACCTGCACCTAATGCTTTCTCACTGACAATGCAGGGCAGTTTCTGGCAAGAATAGACATTTTCCAGAATAGCTTCAACAGAGGCCTCCAATGGTGTGACATAGGGGTGGGGTGGGGGGGGGGGGGGTGTATGGGGGTGAGGGGGCAGAGTCAGTACCATTCTGTTCCAGTGCTTATTCCATTCAGTAAACTATCTTCATTGAACTTCCTAAACCTGACTTCCTTTCAAGACTTATGGCTACTAGAGCTGCAAGAGGAATGCACGCTGAAGGAAATAAAAAGAGTCTATAAGGCTTGAATATTTAATTTACAACAAACCTCTGTTCAATTCGTATGCAGCAACCTGCAAAGTGGCAGATGTGAAATGTCTAAATACAGAGAGAAGCATAAAGATTTTTATAACAGATCTTAAAATTCATGACTGATTATCAAATTAATGAAAATCTCAGTTTTAAAAATTTAGAATAGGTTTTGTTTCCATTATAATTCTCTACCAGCTAGTTGAACTAAAAAGCAATCTCAGTTCTTTAGCAAAGGGGAGATGGCTGCTGTAAAACAAACAAACAAACAAAAAATAAGGGGAACTGTGTTTTTAAAAAAGTAATTTTTCATTGGTATGCACAAATTTCCTGTGTATTTGGGCTAATTTTCAAACTGTCTGGTTTTCATATATGCATCACTGCAAACACACAGACACACATCACAGTTTATTGACTTTGCAAATCTAATTCTAGAACTGGAATTTATAACTCTATCTACATTGTCAGTATTTGGTGACACAAAAAGAGTAAGTTCCAGCTAGTCAGGCTAATCTTGTGGCATGGTGCTGGGCCACTAAAGGGCACAACTGTTGGGACCATACATGTTTGGCCCAGCTCTCTCCAAGTGCACTGAACACTTTAGTTGAGCATTTGCATGAAATAAGCACCTAGATACACCCTGTCTATAGAACACTCATAGGCACTTCTATCCTGGATTCTTTATTCTTCTTCTTTTTTCAAGAAGCCCTGGAAAAATGTGTGGGGGTATGTTTCAGGTATGAAGGTGATGATGAGGGTTACTGGCATTTAGCAGACAAAGAAGCCTGGCTCATTGTCTTATGAAGGGTGGGGATGTGTAGGATGTGACCTTAGATGCCAACAACTCACTCACTGACATGTGATGGAAAGGAGAATACAGACTACTTTAAGGAAAGATTACATCTTCTTTGACCGTTTCCTGAATCCTACACTCACAAAACACATTCACCTCTGAGCAAAACAAAGCCATATCTGGGATATTTGCTATCAGTTCTTTGTCTGAATGGGAAAGCCCCAAACTCACAGTGGCTAAGAAGCTACACAGTTGGCATGAGTGGTGACAAACCTTCCTGACATACAACACACTGCGTCAGGGGCTCCTATGAACCAAGTCCTCTGGTTCAATGATCTGCCAATGAGGACAACGTCTGTCACTACTTTTCTGCAGGGGACACAAAACATTCTTAAGATTCTGCATTCTGTAACTACCTATGGAAGCTGTGGGCAAAAGTCATTTCAATAGAAGGTGATTATTGATTCTATCGTGGCTCACTTCCTTTAGGAATCTACTTACCAACTATTACTTCACGTACTTTCGAACAGGTATGGCCCATCTCCAATTGCAATATGACATGAAAGGGATACTGATAACCTTGAAGGAATAATTTCTTCCATTAGCTGTTGAAAGGATGGTCTTGTGTAAGACCTGCTATCTGCACCCAACATCTAGAAAGATCACAACTGAGCTGTGTGGTAAAGCATGCTTGGAAAGGAAAAGAGTAGTCTGGAGCACTCCACAGCACACTGAAGCTGGAGCTGTAGCTGGAGGCCTCAGAGAACTGTGTTTGTCAGGTCTTGTCACACAGCTGTCTGTATAATGAGGTGAGGAAAGCAGCAATGCTCTTCCATTTGTTATCAGAATATATCTCTAGAAGAAATGCATCATTTAGGAATAGCCTGACTAATGGCCAGATTCTTGCAGATGAGGCTGGAATGAGAACAATGTCAACAGAGAAGATTGCCTGGGGGTGGTGGTGTGGTGGAGCCTTGGAGACCTGGTTGACAAGAGAAGTGAAGGGCACCTTAATGCTGCCTGTTTCTTTGACATTAATGGGATTCCTGAAGTTGAGTTAGGTTGGCATTTAAGTCTAGAGAAAGAAAAAAGAAAGGCTGAATGACTGTAAAAAGATAAAGAGCATCTGGCAGCAGGGCAGTGTCTCTGTCTCTCTAGTTTGAGAGTCGTGGGGTGGGGGATACTGAAGGGGGGAGGGTGCATACTCTCTATCACTTTTATGTATGTCTCTTATGACCCAGAAGATGGTGCTGAGAGGCTCAAACAACCAGACATATGACACCCCAGCATACAACAACACAGGGAACAGGGAGTGAAGGAGCAAGATCCATGAGGGTGAGGGTGCCTGGGGGTGGCTTCTGGCTGCGATTTGACCATCTGTGGATGCAGCCCTGCAATCTAATTATAGACTAAATAAATGTGGCCATCATGTGGAATTTCCCTTGCTTTGAGTTCTAGCTACAGATTTGGAAGAACTCTGTGGCCATAAGATGAGTTAGCTGGCAGGCTATCCTGTAGGCTAGAAGGAAAACAGCCCATCCAGTCAACTCCCTGCTTCGGGGAGCAAACTCACAATTCTAGAAGCATTATTACTGATTCAAACTTAGCCAGTAATCTGGGTAAACGCCCTGGTCACCTGCACATTGTGATCCCCAAAGTAAAAAGGAACAAAAGAAACAAATCATTCAACTCTCCTGCCACATTTTTTCTTATTTACACATGATAATCATACACCACTATACTAACGTATTTCTAAACTATTCCCCTCCCCCAAATCTAAGAGATAAAAATAAGTACAAAAAGTAATTCTGGATTTTTTTCCTCCTCACATCACAAATTACTGTCTTTCCTACACACTTTGGAAAGCATTACTTCAGTCTACCTGTTATTTTGTACCTGGAAAATGTGCAAACGACCAAGCATTTCTCAGTGCATTTGAACTAAGTGGCCATAGTGGAATAAATAAAAGCATGGTAGAACAATGTGAAAACAAAACAAAACAAAAGGTTCAGCTTTTCCCAAAGAATCCCCTTCATATGACCACTGAGTGGTGTAGAGGAATCTCACAGACTTAAAGAGAGCCACATGTGTTATTTCCTCTGCCTCTCACCATTTCTAGAGATGTCAGATGTGGTTGTGATTTTTATGCTTTTCTCTCCATTCCACATTCTCCATGTGTTGCTCATTTTTACCATTTGCTTTGGGTTTCATGCCATCCTGTCACATTTCTCTTGCATTCTTTCTCCTGGGCTTCCCCCCAACCCCCTCCCTCAAGCTGCTGGTTCATTTCAGAGTAACTTGTTGCATTAGCAAAACAGAAAAAGTGGGCCACTCTCCAAAGAACAGGATGAAGAGAAGGGGTCTGAGAAGACAACTACAGTTGTCATTTATGTAAGAAGGGAGTGGGGAGTGGCAGAGGTGAGACCCCCATTTCCTTGAGCAGCGCATGGGAGCAGGGAGAAGAGTGGTATTGAGGGAAGAGAAACTACGTGGCTATGATGAGGAAATTACCAGAACTTCAGATCCTGGACAGTAGCTCAAGATATATAACTCACTGTCTATTTTCTACAGGACACTGTGTATCTGGGTATGACACTGCACACTAGTCAGGTAAGGCCTGTGTTAGAGACCTCACAAAAAGAGCTTACCAAGGTACGTGGCATACAGTGAGAGTTCTTAGCAATTCCTATAGATTCTACACCAAAATCTCTCTTGAAATGGATTTAGTCATTGTCTTTATTCAGACCCTGACAATAACCTCTTACCTACACCCAATCCAGGATTCTGTAGTCTCACCCACTCTAAACTTAGAACTATCTGCATCGCAGCTTCTACCACTTACTTTCTTGAATTCACCATCTTATGTTTCATTTTCACCTTATTTGCCTCCATAGACTCCCCTCTGACTAGAGTAGTGAGTCTCAACACCTATTTTTCCAGGTCAAATATAGCTAAAGAAGACCAACACCCATTAATGATTGTGACTAAGGCAGGTGCTCTCACTGAGATGGGAGACTGACTCTTTGTAAAAACTCCAGAGTGGTGTGTAACTTGAAAAAAGTTTCCAATATGAGCATTCAAGACCCTACATCTTCTAACCCAGTCTACTGTGCAGGTGTTATTGCACAGTATCTTCCTCTCCTGTCTGGGTCCCCACCCTCCAGTCCTATGGAATACTCTGTGAGACCCTTTTATTTACATATATTCACATATTGCTCCCTTTGTGGTTTATTATCTTGTTGAGCTCTCTGCAATGCATACCTTTTAACTCTGAAGGAAATAACTACCTTTCTAGCTTGCCCTGTCCTTCCCTTTCTGCAGAAGTGACTCCTCTTCTGGATGGAATGATGTTTTTCTCTCTCGAAGCATTCTGTCCTATTAACATATTTATACTGCACAATAACTATTTAATCATCTCCTGTAAGACTGGAAGCATCTGGAGAACAGGGACTCATCTTATTCACATTGTCAAGATGGCTGCTAGCTTGGTGCCCAGCAGACTCAATATAACAGAATTGCACTGAGATGCCCAAATCACTGTCACTTTGGCTGCTGGTAACTGGAGCCACAGTCCTCTTCCTTCTTCCATGCTCCCTTCCTTGGGGCAGCCCCTTATCCCTTCACTGCCCGCAGCTTCTGCCCTATTCACCCTGCTGGGTTCTTTCTGTTACTGTGGCAGCAATGATTTACAACTGCATTTAGCTGAATCTAATCAGAAGTGTGAATACTCCCCTTCTATCTGGCACACATCATAGGAGCTCTAATTATTCACACATTTTGGCAAGCATTCTGGTGTTCCCCTACCAAGATCCTAATCCCAGCAGATCAGTTAAAATAAATGAAAGAGAGAATCAAAAGGCACTTTAAAAATTCAACTGTTCTCCAAATGAGTTTGAACAGACTCCAGATAACTAGTGGTTGCAGCTGACTGGCATTTAAAATATAAGAACCCTTCTGCCCACCCCCACCCCAAGTCCCTTCCTGTACCCCCTGCATATAAGAACATGATTCTCCCCTATTTAAGAGAAACACTTGAGATCAGGACTCTGACATACTTGCAATTATCTGCATTAAAAATGAGGAAAATAAAATCAGCACCCCAAGACCCAATCAGTGCCAAAGCAATTCTACTTTTTCCACATAGGTAATGTGATACCAACCCAGGACCGATGATTACAACTTTCAGAATGCATCTATTAAAGAGCTCCCCAAGTGCAGGAAGTCATTAAGGCAAAAATTAAAGCTGTGTACCAAGCTCAGAATTCAAGAAAAGTTTTCAAACACACACACACACACACACACACACACACACACTCTACAGACTTGAGGAGAGTATATGGGTGGGTTTCCACACACACTCATTGCTCTTTTTCTTTGCTTGGCCTTCACTCCTGAGATCCTCAATGCTTGCTCCCTTAGCAACTTCAAGTCTTTGTTCAAATGTCACCCCTCACTAAAAACTTCTCTAACTACCCTACTTAAGATTGCAAACCTCTCTATCTCTTTTTCCACTATCATCATCTGAAACATGAAGTATTTAATTCATTCATTAATGGGCTACTCCTCCCCACAGTGGCATGCAGATTTCAGGGTGTAGGGATTCTCGGCTATTTTGGTCCTGTTGCCTGGAGCAATCTCTGAGGTGTAGCAGGTACTCAATAAACATTTGTCAATGTAAGAGTGAATTCCTCCCAATGGTTTGTGTGTGTCTGCCACCAAGTCTCTAAAAGCTGCCGGCCTTGTACTTTCTCGCCTCATCACTGGGCAAACTGGCTGTGTGTTAGAGACCAACACAAGATTTAGTGACACAGATTTGGGGGAAATCAAAGGTCCTGAATTCTCCACTCAACTCTGTCCCTAATGTGCTGCAACTACCAAATGTGGTTTTAAAATGAGAATACCCAGAAAAATAATCTTCTAGGATTTAGAGACTGTTGAAATAAAGTAACAATAGGGGAAGGCTTGAGTTAGAGGCATTCTAGGCAGAACTTTGCATTTTAATTTTCTAAAAACCAAATATTCTCAATTGCACAGACAATGGTGACTGTCATTACACATGAAGGAAACACTGCAAAAATTCATTCCACTCTCCTCCACTTCAAAATGACGACTTGCCACAGATGGAGATAAGTCCCTGTCCTAAAAGCCTTGAGAAAGTAACTGACTATATGTTTGTATGTTAGAGTGGCAGGAGAAAAGGCCAGAATTTTACCAAATGCTTATTGCTGAAGGTGAACGCTTTTCCTAACCTCATTTCTCTGAGTCTTGAGGTAACAGGTCTTCCTGGGGCAGGAAAGTTCTAGATGATTCTTTGGATAGATTAAGGGGCACTTGCAGGGGCTGACTGAGAAAGCTAGACTGCAGACACAGATTAAGGTTTTAAGATTCTGGTTATTTGAACACTAAGCCCCAAAGGGAACTTTTCATCTGGTTCCTAGCTTAAGTTGGAGAGGGTGGCCTTCAAACTTGAGCCATGTGTGTGTTTTAATGGTTATTCATAGGAGAGAAGGTTGCTTTACACTAAGCAGAACTGTTCCCTTGCTCCCTCCCAGGTGCCCTGGATAACTGAGAGACTTTTGTTACTAAGGTCGGCAAGAAACCAAAGAAAATATCACCCCCACTTGTGTATTTATATAAAATATTCCGACCATTTATATGACTTTGCGTTTAGGGGTAAGAGCCACACAGCATAGATGTTGCTGCTTCATGCATGTGAAATAACACAGTAGAAATCTACTTAAAAAAATTACTTTTCTTCAGTGTCACCATGGAAACCAGCCAACATAATCTCTCCACACCTAACTCTGGGGGGTAAGGAATATCAGTGACTGGGGTGGGGGGAGTCAAAACATTGAAAATGCTCATAAATTCTGTTATGTGCCAAAAACTTTAACATGAGACATTTTTCCTCTGCTTTGGGCTGGGATGTCAACCTGTGATGTTTACTTTTAGAACTTTGTTTGATTTTCAAAAGTAAAAAAAATCAAATTGGGAAGTTTAGTGAAGTTCCAGCTAAGCAATAAATCACTTCAGAGCCTCCAGTGTGTTCTCTTAAGTGGACCTGTAGCTGGGAGCTACAGAGAAAGGCAGCTGAGGGCTGAAGGGGTAGAGACTGGAAGAGGGGGAATGAAAAACTTGATAAAAGAGGGAGAAAGTGAAAATGCTGTCTAGGACCACTCTCATCTGACTGGGCACCATCTCTAAAACACCTAGATTCTGGTGTTTCTTGGCCATGGGTCCCAAGTAAGACTTCTAGGAAGCTATCTGGCTAAGTCAATCTAAGTTTCACTATGCTCTTCAAGAATGATAAAAGGACAGGAAAACTCTGTCAGAGATGAATTATTTATAAAAAGAATATAATTTTTTTTTTGATGGGGGGGTGGGTGGGATCCGAATCTGGATTTGGAAGGGAAAGGTAGCAGGTATTTCCCAACTTGATACTTGCTTCTTTGAAAATCACTCAAGTTGAAGAAGACAGAGTTCTTACTAATGATTCTCTAGATTGCCAATTGAAGTTCTGCCGGTAAAGATGAGATGCTGGTTACAAAGCTTCTACAATGAAAAGACTCATTTTATTCTAAGTCTTGAATGCCTAGTTTGAAGAGGAAGTGGGTTTCAAACCACATCCTTTTTATTTATTTTAAATTTTAACCTCAGGATTTGTTATATGTAAATCTTCATTATATTTATGGTTGAATATTTTTTTGGCGGAGACACCTTGATTTCCTTCTCTGTCATTTTACATTTTTTTTCCTGGTCAGCGGATTTTATTTAACTGCCTGAAAATATATCTCTCTTCTAAGTACTGTTCTCTATCCCTCAAAACATCCTAGTAGTAACAGTGCTTAAGACAATGTAAAATGAGAATTTCCCCCCCAACAAATCAATAGACTAAGAAAGGAAATTTAATAAACTAGTAAAACTAGATATTGTATATTGGAAGTCACACTTATGCTTTGTTAACTTTCCTCCTAAATTTTTCTCTTATCTTTCAATAATATTTACAATGATAAATTTTCCATCATAGCCTTAGGGGAAGAAGTGTGTTTCTTAGAAGTTGAAGAAATTACTTTCTCACTAAAAACATGAAGGAATCTGGAGAATTGGGTAGAATAAATCTGACACAATTATTGTAATGGAATCCAAAAAAAAAAAAAAAAAAAGAGTTCATTGAAAAAAACTCCCTCACAAAAACACCCCAGTACGATTTGACTTCTATCAGCCAGCCCTTCAGTGACTTGCCCAATGACTCCCCACCTGCCCCCTAACTGCTCTGGGGGCTACTGCATGCACTACTATGTGGGGGACACTGCACGCATGGCTCCCTTTCAAGACAGGTAAGATCCCCTCTGTTCCCCAAGGAGCTCAAATACCACCAGGGGCTACACACTATTTCCCCCTTTCCTTTTTGCACCTTAGAAGAGTAAGCTCCCCTGAGCAGTATGACTATACTTTTCCCACACACTTCACACCAAGTTCCTGGCTCTGAGAAATAGACAACTTTTAAATAGAGAACCAGAGGTGTGCATCTTTATCAGCAATCACTAAGAATGAACTTTAAAAAATATATTCAGTGGCATGAAAAGAAATATGGTCTGCAGGAGTAGGAGACCAGATAAATATGCACAACATGGATAAAAAAGCAAAAGTTATTATAATTTATTCATTAAATCCAGCGTGAGAGAACAACACTCAGAAACACCCAACAGAGGGCTAAACTTCCAGGACATTCCTTTTCTCTGGCAGAATTTCAAATGCAATGTAAGTGGGGCCCCGCAGTGCTCTGCATTCGACTTGCTATAAGCTAAGGCTGCCCTTTTGCCAGGAGGGGTTCCTGCACTTTGTGCAGATGGTAGTTCACAGTGACTGGCCTTACAGAGCCCCCTGTAGGGAGCTCTGCAGTCTGCACCTCTGGCTTTGCTATGTCTGGAAGTACTGTATGACCTTGAAAAAATCCTTTGGACTTCCTTGACTCTAGTTTTACCATTTTCAAAGAAAATATCTATGAGTCATACCTAGTCTCCAAACTTGTGGCAAAGGTACAGCAAGATAATGCATGTGAGCATGGTAAGATAAAGCACAAGCACTCCTGAGTGTAAACTTTGGACCTTCATATAATACATATACATATATATGTATACATACATATATACATACATACATATATGTATGTATACACATATATACATATACATGTGTATATGTATGTGTGTGTATATACATATATATATATATTTGTTTTTTAACTACATTTTCAGAGGCATAACTCCATAGCCAGGATAAAATCATGGCCTCAGGGTGGTGTCAGACCAGTTCTGAAATCCATGAGTCTAATTGATGAGGAGTTACAAGGTTGAGAAAGGGAGAAATTAAGTCACCTAATATTCTGGGGGCTTTAGATACAGACCTGTTAAGAGTTATTTCCTGCCCATTCCCAGAATTTGAGGAAGTTCAGATGCCCTGAAAGCAGGGCCTGATGGGCATGTGGTGACTTCTTGGTTTTGACAAATATCACCCCCATTTGCCACCTTTTGTCAAACATGTGCTTGCAATGTCCTGAAAGGGCTGGGGATTCAGCTGGTAAAAGGAGCTGTAAGACGTAAGTCCAAAAGACTTGTTTCAAGGTCATAACAGTACTTGCAGACATAGCAGATCCCATTAATCTGGGCCCTGGCTCATTGCAGAAAGTGATAATTCTGGCCAGAACTTGATTCCAAGCAATCTGCAGCACACCGCTTACTACTCCAAGACCCTTGCCCACACCCCCAGGTAACTAGCAACTCTAGCTATTTGAAATACATGTCTTTCCCTGTATTTACTGAACTCCTATCCTGGTTCTTTTTTTTTTTTTTTTTTAAAAGATTTAGTTATTTATGCATACAGAACTGGGGTACAGGCTAGAGGTGTGCAGGGGCAGTGAGAGGATTCACTAGAGTCAGAGCGGGAAGCAGAACAGGCCTATCAATGAAATGCACTGCTGAGGGGAGCAACGGGCAGGTCAGGTCTGCTGCGCCATGTGGGTTACCTCCAGGGTGGTGACAGAACTCACACTGAAGCAGCTGCGACTAGCTTGTAATGCTGCATCCTAACCTGTTGCACCACCAGGGAAGGTCCTACTCTGGTTCTCTTTTCAATATATGCAATATCTCTACTGATAACATCTTTTTCATTTTTGATATATTGGCATTTGTGTGTTTCTTCCTCTTATTTATTCTAGCTAAGGTTTCCTCAATTTTGTTGATTTTTTTTTTTCAGAGAACCATTTTTGTCTGTTGATTTTCCTCTATTACTTATTTTTATTTCCATACCATCTGACATTTAATTATGTTCTTCCTTCTTGCTTTGCATTTATTTGTGTCCTTTTTCTAGTTTCTCATGATGGGACCTAGGTCAGTAACTTTAGACTTTTCTTCTTTTTTAATATAAGCATTTGAAACTACTAATTCCCATGAACAGTAATTTAGATGCCTCCTAGAGATTTTGATATGTGGTATTTTTAACTATCATTTATTCAAAATATTTCCTAAATTTTTGGTGATTTCTTCCTTGACTCATATTTAGAAATACGTTGCTTAATTTCTTAATCTTTGGGGTTTGCCTGAATATCTCACTTTATTGAACACTTTCTAACTTTACAGATCAGCTCAAACACTCTCCCCTTCCTCAACCCTCCCATCTCCTGCCCTTAGCCCCCACCCTGGAATCCTTCCTTCCTTGGGTCAGAATTAGACTCCAAACTTCACAAGGACAGCAACCATGCCCATTTATTTGATGTGTATATCCAGTGATTAGTTCAGTGTTTGTCCCATATCAAATATCCAGTAAATTCTTTCTCGAATGGGTTGATGACTTTTCATCTATTTCCTAAACTCTGTTATTGTTTGTTGTACTGAACTAGCTAGCCATATATAGGTCTGCATCACTAGAATAGGAGCAGGGCATACAGGCACCTTAATTTTATAATCTCTCTGGGATTTTGTCTAGGACTGATATATTAGGGGATTTAACTAAAGAAGTTCCAAATAACAGGTCTATACAGAGCTCTATACATCTCAACCTTCATCTAATACTGATGGAAATACAGGATAGAGCTGCTGGTTTAAGGGACATGAACAGCGTAACCAATGGTCTTCTTAACAGCAGACACTGAAGCGAAAAAGCGTTTTTTTCCTAATAAATAATGTGCTTCTCCTAGTAACCAATGGCCAGTTGCCCATTCCATGACTGCTAGGAAACACAGAACTACATTTGTATTTTTTCAATAACTTTCTTTACCTTATAATATGTGATGTTTCTCAGCTTCTTTTAGTGATGGATTGCTTTCTCCCAGATTGAGTTGTTTTGGCCTTCAATGTGTCTATTTTTTTGTTGGTTTCCTCAAATTTATTTTCAAAGGAGGTGGGATCGATCAATCATGTAATCAATCAAGCGGGTTGTCAATAAGATTTTGCTGAACAGGACTGTCTTCATCCCATTAGGGAGTTAATTAGAATTCTCTTCTGGGATGGCTGGTAAAGAAAACGGGAGTTCTCCTACACGCTTGAGAATATTATGGGAAAAGGGAGCCCCTGGGATAGGAGCGGGACCGAGGGCAGGAGACTGCTAGCTGGGTCTCTCACCTTGGAAAGGTGCTTTGAGAGCCCTGGGCCAGGGGCTCAGTTAATTGGTTCCAGTGCTTCCTTCTCCCCTGAAAGACCACATGTTTCCCCTTAGGCCATTTAGCAATGCTGAGAGAGACCTCATAGGTAAAGGAATGAGAATGTTGGGAGCAAGGACAACCCTGAGCATTATGTCAGACTGCTCCACAGGGAAAAGTGACATCTAGAGAAAGGGCAGGTTTCTGGGAAAGACACAGTAGGCCTGGGCTGCAGCTCTAGGGTATGAAGGTCTGCCCCTGGGGAAGGACACCAGGGTGTGGTGGTTAGGGGGAGAGAAGTGAGGCCACACCTGGTCAAGATAACAACAAGAATAGCTCTGAGTAGGATGTGGTTGCAGAAAGGGGGATCACCTACAATAGGCCACGTCAGTGTGAGAGGGGACATAGGCCAAGGCTCCCCAAGGAACACTTGGAACACTCTTTTCAAGTGGGTTGCTGAAATTCTGGGAACTAAATGACCAACAGATTCTGTTGGATTTCCAAACTCAGACCCATGTGCAGCACCTGTAGTCAACCTCCATCTAGAGTTCTCAGCTTGGAGAGAGCAGCCCCACCACCTGGGCTCCCTTCTTCAGGCGGAGCTCCTTCATAGTCTGCAGGACCTTTCCACTGTTGGGTCACCAGGAGCCCATGGGGTGGAGGGCATTAATGGTGTTTCAGAAATGTGCCCCGTTTCCAGCAAGCTGGTTTTGTGCGGGCCGTCAGGTCTGAGGACGCTGTCCCATAAGAGTTCTCCATGTGGGCTCCCTTTTGGAGCATCACCACCCAGCTTCCTTTTCCCACAGCAAGCACTGGGGCTCCTCCTCGTCCCCTATTTTAACAGTTAAAGACACACACACCAAATGCTTCCTAATTACTACTTTCATGGCAGATGCAGTCATTTCCTTGGATTTTACTGCCATTAGTTTTCCTCACCGATTTATCCTTAGCTACTCTCCTTGAATCTTGCTTGCGTCCCCCGAGCCTTTTCCTCCTCGCTCCTCACGGCTTGTCAGCACGCCTCCAATCCCCAGGAGAGATGGAAAGCCTTGTAGAGCCCACTGCGCAAACACACATTCCTATTCATTTATCACATTTAGCATGCGCACTTCCACTCTCATCAAAACCGGCCCCAGCTCGCTAACTCATTTCCCTCTCCCAATTACAAATTAGTCCATTAGGCTGTCTGCAGTAGGCCCTCTGTTGTATCTTGGTAATGGCTTCTGAGATTTCCATCATAATCGTAATGGCTCCCTATGCAGCCATGAGGGCAGATGGAGGCCGCTAGTGGGTAATGAGCTATCACGCTACCAAAGGGCACAGCCCTGGGCTCATTATTTAGTCTTGGCTGTTTTGTGAAAACAACAAGAAAGGTAAAATGCTGAAGGGAACACTTTAGCATATTAAATTAACACTTCTTGAAAATTCTCTCTGTAAACATGCCATATTTTCCCTTTATGCAACATCCCCAGTGCAGGAGCACACAATGGAGGGCTGGCTGGGGTGAGGGGAGTACGTTGTGGGTGGGAGGGTGAGGAGGAGGAAAGGAGGAGGGGTGGAAGAGAAATGAGTCAGAAAAAGGGGAAGAAACATGTCACTGGGGAGCATTTCCCAGCATGCTAGAAGTCTTCAGTAAGCAGCTATGTCCTTTCCCAGTAATAGCCATACCTACCCTGGTGACCCAAACAGAGAGGGGCTGTCACCAGCAGCCAGTCTCACTTAATAATGCTCTGTCACTTCAAGCCAGTGTATTGCCAGGCCCACAATGAAAGGCCCTGCAGGTACTGTCTGATGCAGTTTTTGAAGTGATGCCATTCTACACATTTTTTTTTTTTTGGGAAAATATAAGAACAACAAAGCAAAAACCCAAAATACCCATCAACACCCACATCAAAAATTCCTGACTACTAATGATGAGGAAAGCAGAGATTAGTGCACAGGGGGAGAAGAGATGTAAATCCACAGTGTTACTCCTGAGCCCACCACCTTCACCTCTGTGCAGCAACTGGTTCTCTTGGGGAGATGGTTTCTTCTAGTGCTGACCCTTCTCCAGTCTCCACAGTAATGTCACTGCATCCCAACCTTGCCCCAGCCTCCAAATCTCTTGCACATTAGTGGTAAGGTTCACTGGACAGATGTCAGATTCTGATCTAATAGATCACTCCTCTAATGCTATTATTCTTGTAAAACTTCAAGTTTCATCCCAACCCTTCCCCATCCTTAACAGGTTATTTCTTTGGTAGGGTGGCCCCTAATTTTTCACACTGAAGTGATTCAGATTCTTTAGAATATGGCTCTGCATGTCTCCTTCGTGGAAGCAGAGAGCTCGGTACCAGCATCCTCTCTGCACAGAAAAGACAAACTACAAAACAACTCTGAAGGAAATGGGGGGGGCACAGAGACAGATGGGGTCTTCTGATTGGAGACAGTCCAGGCAGAGGATGAGCTCATGGTAATTCTGAGGAAACAGGGATGAGTCTGGAGGAACCAAAGGCCCTTCTGTTGATAAACATGTGATAAATAATAGTACAGTGGGGCTATTTTCAGAAGCCTTTTCTCTCTGATTTCAAAGGAGTCACCCTAACCCTTCCCGAAAATGCCTCAGGTTGATCTAAAACTTGTCATCCCGTTCTGTTATTTTATTGGCTCTGACATCCACCTCCACACTGCTTCCCTCTGAAGGGTTCGAAGGCCTTTCACATCTATTATCTCATTCATCCCCACAGTGACACTGTGAGCCAACAAGGGGAGGCTGTAATTATCCCCAGGACAGAGGAGGGAGGTAACTGGCTTGTCTAAGAGCTCATATGAAAGCAGAGCCTCTGATTCCCAGCTAGGGGCTAACCCTGCCACCCAACAGCCCCCTTGTGGCTCCACAGCTCCAGAAGCTACAAATGCCCTTTCAAACAAACCCCACAATCCTGCCCTGATAATGCACCATGAGGCCAGTTTAGAAAAGTCTGTCTTCTCAGGGTGGGAACGGGCAGAGCCGAGAGTTCAGGACGAGTCTGATCATAAGCAGAGTGGAGAACCTGTCAATTTAGTTAGGCTATAAAATACAAATTTATGAGCTGTTTTTGTTAAATTCTGATATGGATTTTTGAAAACGAAAAGGATGGATGGGTAGATGGCAGCAAGATGTTTAATCAATGTCATAAAATATAACATTCATTGGGCTTCTAAAATGAAATTAATAATCTGTGTAGAAGTATCATTAGGAAGATAAGTGACATTTCGGGCTTTGATTTGTAACTTGCAACAAATCTTACTTCCATATAATTCAAGCATTTTTAAGGATATTCATCTTTATTAAAAAATACCCAAACCTTTGCCCTTGTGCTTCACAATCAAACTTTTCTTTCCCTCCAGGACAGACCACTAAATAAAAAAGGATACATTATCATATACATGCTTTAAATTGATGAAGACAGAAATACCATATTTAAATTAAATCAGGGATTTCTCACTTGCTGCTTATCAGGGGAACTTAGCTGTCTTTAATAAGTTTTTTTTTTCTTCTCCTTTTATCCAAGACATGGGGCTTGAGCTGACTCTGACTGAACTGATGAGACATCTCACTTTCATTCAAAAAGCTAAAGCAAGGGATAGAGAGAATGTCGTTCTCCTACATAAATTCTAGAACCATAAAATAATATTTTAGAGCTGAAAAGGACCTTAAAATCACCTAGCCTTAGCTCTTCATTTTACAGATGAGGAAACTGGGCTCCAGGGAGAGGGTCCACAATGACACACCAGAGAGAGCAGGTCAGGCTTAGGACTGAGTGGTCCTCACCTCCATCCTGTCCACTAAATCATATTCTTTCCCTTGCTTTCAAACTCAGCACCAAATGGGGGAAATGGAAGGTGGACTCCAACAAATGCAGGCCATGGACAGTCAGAGTCTATTTTCCTTTCTTTTAGTTTTATCTTTGCTTATCCTGGAAGAGAGGAGCATGACTAACCAGCGATGAGGAGAGTAATGAAACTTCTCAACTCATATGCATTGCCCTCACAGGTAAACTTCATACACGCTCATCCTAATTAAATGGCCCTTTGCTGTGTAGGTGGGCACAGGCAAGGAGTTCTAGAGGTGAGGCGCTCTGCCTCCTCTGGGTAAATCAGAGATGACAGGAAAACATACATAAGCTGCCTAAAAGAAAGAGATGATGCAAAAATCTCAGTCAGGGCCCAGCATCTATTCTGAGTTCCTCTAGAGCCTTATCCCATGCCTTCTGTCAATGCTCCACCCCACACATACACCAAGAAGGGCCCATGCAGAACTTCACGTGCAAAAATACTCATTCAATTCTCCCCCCACCAAAATATTTTTCATGACCTGCCCCTAACTATAGATGATAGGGCAATTCTACAATTAAGAATGAGAGGCATATATATCTGTCTTTCAACCTACTTATTCAGCTTCCACCTGTCTTTGTACCTCTCCTGTTCCCTCTGTAACTTCAGAACTACTGGGGGAGGAAAGACAGAATGGGAGGGGGGTGCACAAAGAAATACTCCTTGCTCTAGTGGAAACATCCTGTTTCTAACCATAAAACCCCAACCAGGACCAAGCAGACTTACACTGAGAGCAATTTAAATTACTGGGAAAGTTTACCAAGAACACTGTTTAGAGTCAAGAAATTCTCATCTTTAAGCTACCTGCAGTTTCTCTGCCCCCCACCCCAGACATGCTCTGATCCTTTGTCCAGAAGAATAATTTGCAATCCTTGTGAGATCAGGCCCTGGGGCCCAGCCACCCCTGTCACAAAGAGAAAATGATATGGCAAAATAGCAAATGTCCACAATATCCCGCCAAGTCCTGTGGGGCTGTTTGAGCATGTGAAACTGATTTTTATGGGTTCCAGTACATCAGTGTGATTCTCATTCAGATTCTATCTCCCCGTTTCTCTTAGTCATACCCCTCCCCCAATTCCTTTTCCTTGACCTCTTAGATAATTGCCCTTAACTAGGGTCTTCCCTCTCCTTGCAGACTGTGATGGGGGCTAATCAGACGAGGAAGCCACGGTGAGCTTCGGAGGATGCAGTGCCCCAGAGGTGGTGGGGAGAACAGCCGGAGTCTTATTTGAAACAAATGGTGCAGTAAGTCTCTGTGTCCTTACAGCTTGTCCTCCAGAGGTCCTAGGGAGGGATGCTTGATGTGTCTCACTGAACATTACCTCCTAAACCCCTGAAATTTCATTACAACCATTTATCTTCAAAGAAATCAAAACGCACCCCCTCCCCCATCCCATGGAAAGGTTAGGTCTTTGCTCAAGCCTACGGACTTTAACCTCATAAATATTCCCAGCTATAAGATCTTATTAAGAAGGTATGTCTCCCAGGAGCATAAAACCATCAAGCTGTAAATTTTATTTAATTTCCCATGAGATCTTATGGCCTCATACATATAATTAGAGTGCAGTATAGAGCACTTTTTTGTGTTTTGTCAATAAATCACCAGGGAACAATCAACGTTTAAGAGGACAAGCTTTAATGATTTTTCAGACCCCTAAGCAATCGTGCCTCCACAATGGCAAGCCAGTCTTTAACCTCATCTAACTAGGACTGTGGACTGTGGCGTCAGATAGGACCCCAAACACTTAATCCTATTAGATTCCCCTGCCCAGACAATCACAGCAGAACACCCAAGGGATGTATTGATTTTGATGTGGCCGACATAGTAGACAAGCCGACCTACTGACAGTGCTTTATTAAGTGTTTACAAATTAAATATCTGAGGGTCTTCAACAGACCCAGCTCAGTTAAACGGGCCAGTGCGAGATGTATGCACTAGACCCAATGGGAATGTGTTGAATATGAGGCGCCTTGGAGGGGTGATCAGGAAGGAAATACCCTTTTGATTTCAGCATTAGCTTTCAGAAAGTCAGGATGCTTCAAGAGATATTCCATCTATGTGTCATTTGCTATTGTTGTTACAAGTTTGCTATGACCACAGACACATGCTGTGTGGGGCATTTACTCATGTCAGAAAATGCTTATTAAATGAAAGAATGATCTGCCTCTCTCCCTGGCTAGGGTTCCAAAAGAAAAAATCTTGTTCCTTTGGGTTTCTCATACTGTTTTCTAAACGAGTATGTAATCTGACACATAAGTAATAAGCCCCCAATTTTATAAGTGACTTGGTGGCTATACCAGATTAAGGATATATGCTTCCCATGTATCCTTTCTTTGTTCAAAAATATCTTAAAGCGTCTTTTGAATTTCAAGTTTCTAGCCCAGCATTCAACATCTAGCATAATCCAACTTGTCTGGTGTGACCTTCCTGATGTTCTTTAGCACGATCCAGCTTCTCTACAAGAAACACACCTCACAACCAAGACATGTGTGTGGTCCCAAGAAGAACAAGGCTCACCTTCCCACCATCCAGTCATTCCTCAGGAGTTCTCCTCACCACAAAGACTACCTCCACCCCAACTGAGATACTCATATCCCACCAATCCCAAGACTGCTCAATTTCTTCACATTCTTCAAGTTTTCTCTGATCACCCCAGAAATTATCTCCTTTGGGTGCCTAAGCTCCTACTGACAGTTCATTATGTTTTCCTATGCCTAATCTCCCAACTAAATGAAATTCCTGGAGCTTCTACCGCTACTACTTACCACACCCCCAATTCCCCCCTTCCTTCCACAGAGGAACCAAGTTGTGTGATCGGCAAAAAGTAGGGCTGTGGACTGACCAACTCCCTGAATAGATGATCAGATGCTCTGCAGGTGCAGAACTACCTGTACTCATCATCTCCATCATCCACAGATGCCCAGGAAAGGAAGATGGAAACACTGAGTGGGGCTTTCACCAGGGTTAGTTCAGAGTCATTTGCCCAACATGATGGGAAGATTCTGATGAGGTGACCCTAAAACACTTGCTCTGTCTTGTGATTTTATGAGCTGGCAAAACAAGTCTCCACAGATATTGCCATTGAATTGACTCATGTGGCAAAGGCACATGCCTTTGTTATTTGACCCTTTTTTTCTGAGCTACTTCTATCTCAGAGTTCTGAATTATCTTTATCTACCGAGGTACCTATATTGCACTTAAATGCAACTCAGTGCACCTGGTGACATGACTTACATACCTGGATCAAAACACTTAATTTGTTCTATTTATTTTTTTCTTTTTTCTTGATCTCACTTGAGAGACTCATTCCAACAGAGCAAGAGAAGCTAAAGACTACTGTAGTGAGAAAGAGATCTCTCAAGAGAATCTGGCTTTTCTGCCTGTAAACTATCCAATAACCTTTTCAAGTGTTTTCAGGAAACAACACCCTGCATACTCTGCCTCAGACATCACAATTTGCTATTTCTTCTGGGGAAAGTTAGTGCTTAGCATGGTACCTGACACACAGGAAGGACTCAAAGGGAGTAAACGTTATTTTTATCATCTTCACTACACCTTTCTGTCCTACACTTACATTTTATTCTCTTACACCTCATTTTCTGCAGACCCAGGGTTTTTCAAAGTGGGCTATAAAAGCTAGTTTAGGGTTCATATGGGGAGGGGGTGCCTGGGCCCACAAACCCCCACCTGTTATACATACTAAGCTTCCATTTCATATCCACAACAAATGAAAAAAGAGTTTGTCAGGTAAAGAGAGTTTGAAAACTAGTGCTCTACATCAGGTGTCTCCTTTTTGGTATTTTTTTTGTTTGTTTTTTTAAGTGGTAAATGACCAAAGAGTCACATGGCAATTATGATTTATGCTGATGAATTGAGACTCGGTCTACATTTCTGGGAGAAGGCATATTCCATTCATCTTTATTAGTCTGTACTGCTCCCCTCCCTCCACCATGTGCCTATGCGGAAGTCATGTGTGGGACACGTGAGAGGTGAGTTTGGGGAGAAGTGTCGGGCTCACTGCAATCAAGGGAAGCTTCATGCCTCAGAGCATGCCCCTGAAGGGTCAGGGCGGTGCTGGCTTTCAGAACCAAGCTCCATAAAACAAATGGCTGCAAATGGCCTTTTCCCAATCTTACAATGCAGTAATTCATAAAACCCTCCAAGGGAATTTTTATGGCTTTATATTAATGTTCATTTAGGAAAGAAGTGAAAAGGGCATTGTCAAGATTTTTTAAAAAATCATTAAAAAGGGTCCACACTTAGGTTAATAGTGATACTTTAGCACAAAAGAATGCACTGGTATACCATAAAACTGTTTTGAGATACTATTTTTTCATTTCTATATGACCTCCCTTTTGTCTGTACCTTATTGAGATAAAACAAGTAGGTTGTTTAATTTTCTCATTTTCATTTTAATGCAGTAAGTATTAACCATTTATAATATGTGATGTCCTGTTAAGGGTTTTGTAGCATAACATCTAATCTCTACTTTTAAAAGGTCCAACATTTATAAGTTCATTAAAAACCACAGGAAATATCCTAGTTACCTGTGTACATATATATGCTCACTTATTTAGATGTACGCACACTGACTTCACTTTTAGGTGTTTTGTAGCCAGTTTGATATTAAAAACAAAAACTAGAGTGAAAGCAAGGAGTTAGTAAGGGGCATCTGCTGTGTTGGAGGGTGATGTGAAGTTCTTGGGAGAGGAGGGAGAGCGTGGAGGGCATGGTGGGGCTGCGCAGCTGCATACACAGGTGAGGAAAGAGTAAACCAGGCAAGGTGAATTTAAAGACAAAAGAGAGGGGAAGCACCTTTGGGTGGTGGTATTCTGAGAAGGCTGCTGGAAGGGAGGAGGGAGTCAGGCGTTTCCTTACTGCTGCTGAGTTCTCATCCCCCAGGCATGCACTCTCCACAAAAGGAAAAGGAAATGCATCTGTCAGAGAAAGTCTCCGAATGGGAGGCTTCCCTGACCAAAGAGCAGTGCTGGTAGTGATGTCAGAATAAAAACTATGTGAAGGATATACACAGAAATTTAGCAGCTTTTTTTGGAGGGATGGGGGAGAGTGGGGTGGGATTATTTTCTTCTCTGTACTTATCTTTATTTTTGATATTGAAAACGTCTCACTTTACAGAAAAGCAATACATGTTATTTTTCAAAAAGATAACAGTGAAAACAACAAAATATAAAAAGGAAGAAAGAAGTAAGATTGGATTCACAGAGCAGTCCAAGTCATAATAATATGCTTTCAAATAAAGGTTGCCCTGCTCACACCCTCATCTCCATTGCTGTAGGCGGTCACAGCAATTCTCCCTGCAGGACTATTGGGGCCATACTGGCTATTTTATCAAGGGTCAGGACCACAGCTCAAGGATCTTCATGCTGTAGAGCAGTGGCTGCTAAGCATACAGACAATCACTCTGATCTGGTTGAGTCTGGTCAAGCTGGGAGGCATCTGGCCAAGTCTGGAGGAAGGCAGAAAAGGAAGCATTCTATGTCGGGTTGGGAGAGGTGTAAACCTAGTATTACTGTTGCTGACATTTCATTGTTTCTGTGCTTGGGAAGGGAAGTAAAACTTGTGGGTTGCTAATGCACCTAAGCTTGGGGCCTTTTAATAATCATTTGACAATCACAAAACTCTCCCAAGTATGTTAAGTATGTTAATGAGCCAAGATTTAATCTATATTCTTACCCAGCTTGTACAAACCTATAAATAGGCTCATCTCTGGGTTATTGCTGTTATAAATTAATTATGGAAATGTCAACCAAATCAGTTATGTGCTGGTGGAGTAATGGGAGGGCAGTGATCCAGTGAACAGAGGGTGATGCTCTTTCTGCAAAGTTCACAGCCTCTGGCCATGTTCCAAGGCTTCCAGAGAGCCTGACCTTGAAGAAGATGCTCAAATTTAGCTTTATCCCAAGGAAGTGATGGCGGTTGGGAAAATAGCCTTCCTCATCTGTTTTTCCCTCTCTGGGGTGGGGGTAGCACTCTTCACACACTTGCCTTTCTTTAGATGAAAAGACAGCTAGCTAGGAGTCTATCTTCATAGCGTTAATGTTGGCTATGCCACCCCCACTGAGCCTACTGTTGGTAACAGGAAAATATGAGGACGGAATAGGAAACTACTAAGTCACTGGAAAGAACTATTTTCTACAGAGAAGACACTGCTGTCCTTGTAGGCCTGGAGTCAGCCTGGGACTGCCAAGGAGTGCAAAGAGGTCAAAATGAATTGTGTTCATTTTCTTTCCAGGGATCAAAACAGGTGGACTTTATCCAAATACCATATTCTCAATGACATATAAGAAACCCAGAAAAGACTCAGCTTTTTCCCTGAAAGAAGGGAAAGCTAATTTCAACTCATTTAAATGGCTCCCCTTTGGGAGCAAAAGTTTCAGGGTCTCCAGCTGAATGTAAGTACAAGTTCTATGCATCGGGAAAAAGAGAATAATGTGCTCACCACAGTTTATTGAGCACTATCAGACACTGGTTTAATCATTGCAACAACTTTGAGACAGGGATCATGCTCATTTTGGCAGTAAGGAAACAGGCTCTGAGAACGTTGCCAGCTGAAGGTTACAAAGGTTACAGGTGGACAGTCGGATTTCTGAACCGTGTCTTTTACTACAGAGACAGTTAGTGATATACAGGTGGATACACCATAGTCTAAGCGCACTGGGAGGTCATTTACTCTGACCTCTTCAGGGGGAATATTTATACCCAATGAGAATCTCATCTCTTCTTTAAATCGCTGGGAACAATCTACTCAGCACATGCTTTAAAAAAGTTTATGTGTACTTTTTTTTTTTTATATTTAAAGAGTAAGTTTATTAGAAAGAGACAGGAGAGGAAAAGACACTTGCATAGGCACAAGCAGGCACAAAGAGCTCCCTACCTGTACTTTTATGCTACAATAACAAATTATCCACATGTGACGATGCCTCTAATTTACTTAAATATGTGGGGATTGGCTGTCTGGACAATTCCTTTTTGATTCAAACACCAAAGTATCATCTCTGCTCAAAATAGCTTGTCCCTGATCTTATTTAATGGTAATGAGCAATATGGTTAACCTTAATACAGTTATAAGACTGGTATTAAGCAGGGTGTAGAAGCAATGAGACAGAAGCTGGGGTAAGGCTCTGAGTCACTGCAATACAGTGCAGGCCTCCCACAAGTTTTCTGAATCCCAGCACTGTCCATCCTCTGCCATGGGCCAAACACTTCTCACTCAGCAGTCAAGGGAACTGAAATAAGAGTACTTGTTGTCATTTACTATACAGAATTGTAATGGAGAGTACAAATCTCATTGTCATAGTCACTGGCTCTTCTCTTCTAGGGGGCACAGCCACTCCACTCCCCTACTACCCCCTTAAACTATAAATTCCTAAAGGGCAGGTGTCTCATTTACACCTCCTGTGCCCCTTGAAGCATTCAGCACACTGATTTATGGACTAAAAGCATATTTCTTTTCAAACAGACTTAGTAAAATGTTGTAATTGAACACCACTGTAAGTGAGCCACTGTGAGGAAAATTAACAAAGTTTATAAATGATTGAATGCCAGGGGCAAATAATGAACTAGAAGATGTGGTCCTAGTTAAATGGAGCTAGAGACATCAAGGTAAAAAGCGCTAATTAGAAATGAAATCGCCAACACTGTGACCAGAAGAAGGTATACAGGAAAGGCTATGACTTAATGAAAGAAAGACCACTCTTACTGGGGGAAGCCTTCATGAGGGGAAGATCTTCATTTGAGCATTAGGTTATCAAAGGCCAGATTTATGTTCAGCAAAAAGTATCACTAAATGACTTCCCCTCCTTCCCAACTGAAAAGCATGCACATCAGAGATAGGTAAGGTTTGCCTCAGTGAAAAACTGAGAACTTGCTCTCCAGCCTAGGGGCTGACAGTGCCTCAGAGGCCCTACACAAACCAGACTGGCAAATGTCCAAATGCCAGGCCTCTGGGCAGAGCTTCAGGGATTAAAGGTCTGCCACTTACATCTGTGGAAAGAGGAACAGCAAATAAATAAAGCAGGTATCAGTGTCACTGCTCTCTGGTATAGGCTGATTAGAGGAAGGGTCCAGGCTCCATTTCAGTGGAGATGGACGGGCCCCAGGTCTTGCCAAAAGAGTTCAAGCCAGACCTAAACGGAGGGAAAGAAAAACATCCCATTTCCTGATCAACAGTTTCTACCATAAAGCACTTTAGGATCTGTTTCCTGGTTCCCCACGGTGGGTCCTAATTAAATGGGTTTTCCTGCATGAGCTCTGACATCTCTGGGGATGTCATTGACTGAGAGGCAATATAAATAGAGGTTATAAAATCATGATCATGAATAAGGGCTTAAACTTGACCACCTACCCTAAACATGAGGAACAACTGAGGTAAGTATAAGGGAGTTTTACATGCCCCATGGGTGGTTCCACTTACATATTTCATATCTCAAAAGTTTAAAAAGCTGGTATAAAAATGTATAAAATGCAAGCTTTCAATGGATGCGTAGGGGGCTTTAAATGTTAAATAGGATGCTTTGGGGGACAGTTTTCTAAAACAAAGAGAAAGGAAACACCCGCCTTTATCTAGGAGACTTTGCGTCTGCTTCCAGAAGTATCAGGGTCTGACTGAGGGCCTCCCAGAGGCTGGGCTTAGGAGTGATAACCACTGCAAGGACAGAAACTGATAGGTGAGGTAGCCCTCTGGGATCCCCGCAATGAAAATGAGTAAGCATTATCTTGTGAGTCATATTTCCTAATTACGTTACCCTCTGTGACAATTCTTTGGCCAGCAGTATTTAGAGCAGTCGTGTTTTAATGTTCTAGCCTGTTCTCTACTGCATTATTTGTAATTAAAGGAGATTTTGAAGACAGAGTGCAAAGGGGGTTGGTATCCCCTGAAGCTAGTCTGGTTTGTGGTAGATAGATACCTGTGGTCCGTGGACCCTGAGGGATTGTGAGGCCAAGTGTATCTCTAGGCAAAAGAGTTTGCATTGCAAAGTCAAACAGCATTTTAACACTTGGAATGTCTTTCTCCCCAGTCATCTTTGGAAAAGAGGGTGTGATTTTATCAAGGGAGTTAGCAGATTTTCTTGAAATGTGGGATGTGAAAACACATGGCCCTCACCTTTCAGAAACAAAACTGTTCCTGATACGTTAGACACAGGACAGATGACAGACAACAACGGCTTGCCACAAGCAAATTTTATGCTCAGACTTTTACTGAAAGATGATTCTCAGCTAAAAAGCATCACTTGGGAGATTTCATAAAAGTAAAAAAGCATCTTCTGGTCACAGAGAGCTCTCCAGGCACCAATAGGAAAGGATCAGCCTGCAAAATCTGTGTGGCCCTCTGCTTGTAGAAGGCATTTATAGAACCAAGCCTGTGCCATTAGATCTGAGAGCCTTTGACACATTCTGAAGCAATTCAGGCTCATGCCATTTTGTTAAAAGCAACATATAGTATCATCTCATTATGATACCCTAGGTCTCATGTGTTTATACGCAAAAACATGCTGAATTTGGCACACAGACTAACTTAGGGAGTATGAATAAACTGATAAAACTAGTATTTTGTAGTGACCTGGTGAGGAACGGCTGCTCATAAACAGAAAAGGGATTTGCTAACTATGCAGGTTTGCTGCCAGGCCATTATGGCTTATTTAAAACAGGCTAACGTTCATTCTGGTTACATGTTGAAATTCATAAAAGTTTTGAACATGTTTTGTTAGTCTTATAAAAATTGGAATGTATGTGTACAGTATATTTTAAAGGCTCTCAAATATTAAGCAATTCACACAAGCTGTGAAAAATACTTGGCTCCCCTCCCCCTTTCCTTCCCGTCTTCCCGGTTTCAGCATCAAATGTTATTCAGGGATAATGAAAACCAGAGTAGTCTATGCCTGAATAACTAGGTTGTCTAACTGCATTACAGTAAAATGAAAGATCAGACTGTGATTGGAAAGAGCCAACTTAACAGCCGCAGAGCCTCGGGAAGGACATGCATCTTGTAGTCAACAAAGTTTACTGATGCAGCCCCCTTGACACCTGATTTAGGGCCATGGCTCTGGTGAGAGAAATTTAATTTCTTTCCACAGAGCTCCACAGGTTGGTTTCAACTGGAAGGGTTAAACTTCACATGAAACTGGGATCTGAGGCAACGTTCTGTGACGTCTAAGCCAATCAGAGATGACAGAGCGGTAAGAACAGGAGCTGGCCAGACCTCAGAAACTAATGTTCCCCCCAACTATGCCTGTTTCTACTTATGGGTGTACTGCCTTAAAAATGCAGACTAGTGTGTTGAAATCTTGATTATGGACAGTGAGCTTCCCAAATCCTTTTAAACAAAGCTTTCCTCATTGTAGTTCCACTATTCTTATCTCCATCAGCAGTAATACATTTTCAGTGACAGGGAATTATTCTATGTAATGTTTTAGCCACTTGCATACAGATGAAACGCCTTCTAATCAGTTGCACCAACACCCTCTGGGCTCATCAGTTAATAGCAATAGCTAGAACTCAAGGCAGTAGAGTGCCTCCAATGAGCTTCCATGTTTTGCAGTTGTAAGCTTCGAAAACAAAAGCAGAAAACAAAAACTAGCCAAAGCAAAATCAAACAAAACCAAAATGAACAACTTGCTTATCAACATATGAATTCAAATTGGCTGAGAATTTTGACTTGGGGTTCTCGCACACAAATCGTAGCCACTGGGTCCATTATTGTGCTCTCAGGAATGTGACAAGGGTGTAATGTGGTGTATAACCTGAGAGCTATGGAAAAAGGGCCCCAGAACCACTTAATGGCAGAGAGTAGCAGGCTGACAATTTAACTTTATTTTCTTCAGTTTCTGATTTACTGGGAGCCATTCTGAATGCCACTACTTGTAAGGTGTGGAGTTGGAGGTGTTGCCAGGGTCTTGAGGGCAATGAGAGGCAGGCTTCACTGGTCCCCTGACCTCCCTCGTGCCACTGTAATTTGGCTGGGCTGCTCTCACTATTCCTCCAAGGTAACACATCCTCTCCTTTAAATCTTTGTTTGAATGTCACTGTCTAAGTGAGGTCTTCCCTTACTGTATTCAGCATCACCTCCCTTCCTATTTTATTTCCCTTTCTGCTATATTTCCCCTAGATAGCGTATCTCTGAACATACTAATTAGTCTACATATTTAAGTGTTTTTTTTCTCCACTCACTATTAGCTCTATGAACGCAGGAGAGAATCATGTCTCTAGTGCCTACAATGGTGCCTGATATAATAAGAAAGGGCACACACACACACACACACACAAACACTTATTACAAAAAACAAGGAATTGAAGTTAAGGACGCTAATGCAGTTATTTTTGAAGTATCTGGATACCAAACTGGCAATTTTCTCGCAGATCTCAGTCTCAGTGTGTGAAAGAATGACACACCTGCTCCTTTAATGTTTTCGACATCCTCTGAGAAGGAAACCAAGTCCTTCATTTGATTCCAGCCATATACTCACATCTCTCTTTCTTCCCACTTTACCCCCAGCCATTTCTGGATGGCTTTTCTCTTTTTCTTTTTAAAGAGCTGTGCTCGGAAAGTCATAAGAGAAACCTGCATGAAAGAATGGCCATGTTTTGTTGATTATAGCCATAAACTCTAGAAACAGTATATCCAACAAGGGACTTACTCAAATACCATTTGAATTGGAACCTCTTTCTTCAAGAATCCTTCTTTCAACAGCCTTTGTGTAATGAAATAGACATATCCAGTGGGCTGCTGGGTTAATTACAGCTCTGCATAACTCTAACTGTCCCAGGGGGAAAGAGCCTGCCTCGCTTCGCCTGTTTAAAGGTGTCACTTGCTTGACTTCCTTCTTGATCTCCTTATATTATTTCCAGCCTGCCCTTTGCCAAGAATGATTCCCTGTAAAGATATCCAGGAAATTCACAGGCTGAAAACACACTGCTGGAGGTCAGATCCCCACGGCTTTTATTTCTGACACAGACTACTATACAATGCAGTTTGTTGCTGGTTTGGCTGGAAGGCAAGAGAAATGGGGAATTGTGAACCAACCCCAATGTGGTTGTTCCCTCTGGGGTAGAGGAAAGACCACATCTACAACCTATAGGCTTCTCTTTTTCTGCCCCTTTTATCCTTAGGATACTCTCCACTGCTACCCTTTTCCCTATTTTTATTTTCAAAAAAGATTTTTTTTATGTATACAAGAGCTGTGGTGTAGGCCAGAGGTATGGGATTGGAGGTGACAGTTTTCACCAGAGATAGTGGGGAGTATAACAGGCAGATTTACTGAAATACACTGCTGAGGGGAGCACCTTTATCTGCAGACTTTTCATCAAGCAATTCTTTCTGAGGTAAGCAGGGAAGAATTAACTTTGTCTCCTCTAGTCTTTGGGACATAAAAATGCCAATAATGTCAGATAAGAATCTTCTGAGATTGGCTTTGGACATTAATTCCCTTAGAAGAGGGAGTTAAAGACAGCCTCAAAATCCATAGCTCAGCCTGTCAGATGCTAGTCCAGCTTGCCTACTTAGTATTGCTAATTTGGAGATTTACCTATTTTCACGAGCACTCAAAAAAGCACCCACCTCATGAGATTATGTATGGATTAAATGAAATAACAGCAACAACAACAACAAAAAATCCTTAAACAAATGTGCCTAATAAAAGGAAGTATTCAATAAATAAAGCATTAACTAAAAGTGAAGCATGCACTTCATATGGTACATTTCTCTTCCAAATGATTCTTGCCTAAATCCAATGATTTTTCCACAGGTCAGATTTCCACCCTAGGTCTCACTGCATTGTCTCAGTTCTTCTCAGTATGTCATTTACTCAGAAGAAGATACAGGGTTCGTGGAGACTGAAGGTTAAACACAGATAGAGATTCTTTTTAAGAAAAAGAACACAAAGTTATAAATATAAGATCAGCTTTAAATAAGACTTCCAAAGCAATCTTGGCAAGAGAACTGCCTTAGGCTAACACCTCACAGCTTTGTGGTGAGTGCGTGTCTGTCAACCCCATGTTAGGGCTGGTGCAGTAGTGAGATAGAGGGCTGCAGGGAAGTCAGATATTTATCTCAATTACTTTAGCGTCTCTATTTCCCTGTCTGTAAAATGAAGCTAATAATAACTCAGTTAGTTCCCACAACCAACCTAGGAAGTAATTTTTCATATTCTCTTCCATGAGTTGCCAAAATGAATTTAATCCCTCGCAAACCTCACAGCTGCCTACGCTGAGTCACATCTCTCACCTGGGCACTAGGAAGCCTCCTAACTGCTGCAGTCACTCCAGCCTCCCACAGGCCATTCCAGAGTAGCCAGCTCCAGCTTTTCTAAGGACCAAATGGGCCATGTCTCGCCCTACTTTAAAAGCAATAATGACTTACCAGATTGTAACTGTGTCCCCCACACACATTCATTCATCTGTTATTTGATGTCTGCCTCACTCTAATTTAAAAAAATCTGTATTTTGTTTAATGAATATTTAAAAACCCTTACAAGTGTAAACAGAAGTTATATATTTTATCCATAAGTGCACAGAAAAGGTACAAAATGAATCATGGATTTTCCACCAAGAAAACCTTAACCAATGCATAGAAATAGAGACTTTAAAGGCTGTAGTTCACACTAAATTTCCGTTCTGTTGGTGGCTGTGTCTCCAGAACTTGCTTTGTGAATTAGCACATAGTAGGCTTTGATCTCACTAGAAGTCAAAGGAAAGAAGAGATGAATGCATGAAAGACAGATTCACCAACTAAACTGCTTTCACAGAGAAGATACTGAATTTCACAATTATCATGTTCTCAGAATTTACAGACTGGTTGGTCAGGTTATAATTATTACACAATTAACATTATTATCTAATATTAACCATTACGGTTTCAAAAATATCTTCTACCCTATGACATGACAATTTTTTCCTAGATCAACTTGACTCATCAAGGAGTGCTTCCTTTTCTATAACCTAGGGACTTCTTGTGTGTATTGCTTTGGGCACCGTCACTTTCTTATATGCGTAAGATATACTCCATTTCAGGTTATGAATCTAATGCTGGTTCCACTTTTCATAATCAGCGACATTGAGTTTGCCACCTCCATTCTCTCCACACTCTGCTAGGTCGAGAAAATACATTGAAAACACACGGCCAGTACCATCTATCTTTTTCCCGTTTCCCGTGGGAGACTTTAGGTCTCAACTGTGCTTCCCTTATTTCTGTTGCAAGCTTTGGGGACTCTTTCCCTCTCTCCATAGCTTCTGCAGCAAACAGCTTTCCTCCAACTCCTCCTCCTGTCAGCTTGTACCAGCATGTGCAGGCAGCTGTGGCATGCCTTCCAAAGGAAGACAGCACACTTATTACTCAGGCACCCTTTTAGCTTTTTATTTGTGTGCAGTTTTTGTGACAATCATGACTATTTCCCTGATGTACTGCAGCACCCAGATCTGGAAATTTATGCTTCAGAATATGATGGGTGGGTGGTCTCTTCACATGGGTCTCTTATTCTTCCAGTTTTCCCCATTTGTTGTTAGGGCACAACCACAGATACGATCAGCAAACTACCATCTGTGATTATCAATCCTATGACTTAACAAGGCCACAAAATAAGTCATCTAGGAAGCAAAGAACAAAAATTTTAAGGATTTTTACTCCTTCTGCATATCTCCAAGTCTCCTGCTTGTTCTGACCATTGTGAAGGTATTTATTATACCCTGTTCTCTGTCCCAGGTGATCTGCAGCTGCAGCTGAAATCTCACTGGGAAATGAGAGAGCTTTTATGACAGCTTTCAGGTAGTTGTCAGTAGCCTGAAGAGGTGCCCTTGAGATTGAGTCCTTCCTGATTCCCCTGCAACCTCCCCGCCACCCCCCACCAAAATCACATCACTACAAATGTCAGCGAACAGAACAAGCCCTAAGGCCTGCTTTCTAGCAAGCAGAAACAGAAGAACAATTCCCTGAGGGCAAGTCCTCCTGTTGTTTTTCCCTCTGTTTTTCCCTCTCAAAGTCCAAGCACCAAGCTGAGGCTGGGAAGAAATCTCTTAAAAGTCAGTACAAGTGGGCTGGGTGGTATGTCCTCCCATCTCAGTATTTTTCTCAGCATCTTTCCAAATCAACTCATTCTTTGGTCATTACTCTGATGCCTTTCACCAACCACTCTGGTTCTTTCCATATTGGGTAACATAGACTTACATGATTTCTGTCAGACACCTGGCAAGCTTCCTGAACTTTCTGTGCTTCAGTGACCTTCCTTCCATGTGGAGGTAATAAAAGCAATACCTGTATCATTGTGTTGTTGTAGAGATGAACAGGGTTGACGTGCATGAAATACTTGAAAGTGCCTAACTATAGAGAGATTGATCAACGAATGCCACTTTGTTTACCACACACTCTAGCACTTGATCATAAACTATTCTGAGTATCTCTGCAAGGGACACACAAACAGTGCTTAGTTTTCTTCAACCAGACTGGAAGCTCTTGGAAGATGGATGTTATGCCTACAACCCATCTGAAACACCCAGACTTACATACCTAGCAGGAATTCATGAAGTTCTAGAAGAGAATCATCCTTGAGTATTTACTGAAGGATGTGTAGGAGACAGTGCAACAGTTGCTGAAGAAATAAGATGGAGAAAATTTGAGGAGCTTACCCAGGCTTGGTAAGGGATATATCAGGAGGCAAATTCTAAATTAACTCCTCTCCCTCTTCCTGCTCCTGATCCCAAATCCTTCAAGAAACTAGTAGCATGTTTGCATTCCTACTAACAGAATTATACATTTGTTAAACACTTTGTTTTGATTAAAAATTAATAGCTGCTTTTGACCTATATGGATTAATTTCACTCTGTAAGTATCTCCTTAATTGACAAACTACCATTAGGTGAAAGAACCAATTAAACAAAGCAAACGACTCCTTCTGCCCGTCTCCATCCTCTTTCTTCCCTCTCCATGTTGTCCTGCCTGAGTGTTTTAATAGACATTTCATACTAACACAATGAGATTAATTACTAAGTAAACACACAAGGACAAAGGTGGGAGGTGTGTTGATGTGGAGGCAAGGCCATGCTGAATCTGCTGAAGGACAGTGGATGATAGCTTGGGGAAGGAAGGAAAGACAAGAGATTCACTTGCATGGCCTCACAAGATTGACAAGTGCAGTTGTTGTCAATTAACTGGCACTCCCAAGCTTATCAGCAATCAGAAGCAGTTCAATGTACTGTTTTATCATGGTTTGGCAAAACTCCTTGATAAACTCCCTGGAAAGTGCTGGCAAGGTTATTCTAATAACAAGCTGGACAAAGTACATTCACCTGCCTATAGCACGTGTTCTTGAGTATCCTACAACAGGGTATGAAACTCCCTCTCATGCTGAAGGGAGAGGTTAAATGGTAAGACTGCACTGTAACAAAGAGTTACCGCCAGGACAATACACCCAGGTCCCCAAGGAAAAAAGACTTTTCCCTCTGCTGGGGCTCTCTCAGGCTTCTAGATTCTACTGTTTGAATGTTTGTCCTCACTCCAAGTTTCTGCCAAAGTTAGTGAATAGGGACACTGTGCCTTTATTGGGGCTGGAGACTTCCAAAAACCTCCACTAGGGACCGATCCAAAACAACTCTCTGCCCTGAAATGGGAGATGTTTATACCTAAGCCCATATTTCATTTGGAGAATTACAGACCTACAGCTTTTCAGCGGGTGTGTCTATAGTCAAGCAGAAATGACCACTGATTGATTTTGTTTTCCCCAACAGACACTTTCTTTTCCAACGGCATGACCCAACAATGACCACAAGGCCTACCACACATCCCAGAGTCTTATAGACACAATAGAGGCACACAGAAAGCAGCACAGGAAATCAAGGTTTTTAAATTTGGAAGGACTGTTAGAAATTATCAGTTCAATGTCACAGAAAAGTGGGAAGGATTTTTTTTTTAAAGATTTATTTGTGCATACAGAACTGGGGTACAGGCCAGAGACTCAGGGGTGGTGAAATACTTCACCAGAGACAGAGTGGGGAGCAGAATAAGCAGATAGACGAAGTACACTGCTGAGGGCAGCAGCGGGCGGGTCAGGAGAGGTCTGCTGCGCCATGTGGTCACCTCCCGGGCAGGCGGGAATCAAACTCATGTGGAAGTGGTTTCAGCTTCTTACTGTGGTGCTTTAACCCGCTTCGCCACCAGGGAGGGCCAAGTGGGAAGGATTTTATAGTGAAGGCTTGTCTACCCAACACCAAAGTTCTAATATAAACATTTTACTTACTTTATCATGTATGTGTCCCACCAAAACAGCTTGATATTTAACTATCAATTTCTCTTCTTTTAATTGCTTTTTCAAAAAAGAAAACAACCCTCTCTTTAAAAAGTTCCTTAGATACACTCTTCTAAGAAAGACCAGTCTGTGACACAGACAGAAATGAGCTGCTCAGGCCCCTGAGGTCCTGATACCCTACATCTACGTCGACCTACCGCAGGCCCAAGCAAGGGTCCTGTAAAATGTCAGGCAACTGCTCAGCTGACAAACAGGCCCCTAAGACCCAGGAAGTGTAAGCCTATCCAATCATACCCTTACTGTTTGCATTTAGGCAAGTGACAGCATGGAGTTTCAATTTCCTTATACAAAAACAATGTAAAACTAGAAGCAAAATCCTGCCACACTGTAAGTAAATGCTCTGTAATATAAGCTGTTGCTATGGGCATTTTTATTAGCATTATTATCACCATCACAGTGACTCACAGAGAATGAAGTGCAGTCTCCAACAGGATGAGGAGGTAAAGGGGATGGGGGGAAGGCCCAGGTGAAGATACAGATCTAATCCAACATGAGCCCATAACCAACCTTGAATAACTTAGCCAAGCACATGATATGACTTCACTAAGAAAAAATCCTTACATTTCCTTGATCCCAAAGGCATAAATGAAAAATTAAAAAAGGTGGAGAAGCACAAATATATCCTAGAAACAATGTCTCTGAAGTCACTGCAGAAGAGTTCCCAGGGTTAGAGGAGTTGGTTTAGAAACACGAGTTGTGAGACTGGACTCATGTCACGAATCAACAAGAGCACATGGAAGGCAGGGGTTGGCACTGGTATGAGGACTATGGGACCACCTGCCATTACTTGGGTTCTGCTATCCTTGGCTAATGTGGACCCAGAGTAAATTCCCAGGTCCATATCTCATTGCCTGACACATCACCTCTGAGCTATAAGTGAGCCTGGAGCACTGCACTTATTACCTCTCTTTTATAGGTAATAAGGTCCAGGTGACTAGAATCTGTACTATGCAAAATAAACAGTGCCTCGTCTGGATGTAGATTTAGGTTACACTGTGGGATAATGCCCAAAATGTAACTGAGAACACTGGTGCCAAGTGTCCTCTCTAGACTCAGCCAATCTGGAATTTCAAAGGAGCCAGGGCTTGTTTTGAAAAGGGATTCCTACCATTTAGCTACTGTTCTGGACACTTGGTTTGGAAGTACATGAAAGTCCACGAACAGGCTGAGACCTCTACAGAGAAACACCAATTTACACCTGGACATACCCCTTTGGGGAACCAAGTGCCTTCTATTTCTCCTGGATGCTGGTAGTTAACTAATTTGAGCTTCAATTTGTGAATGATCAGCAGACATTGCTCTACTACCACTAGACACATAGAGGTAACATGTTCTCCTGCAATCTAATGAGGAAAAGGGAGAAATAAACTACATGACAATGACTTATCACAAAGAAAACAGTGGTTTTGTAATAAAAGTTTACAAACAAGAGCAGGAATCCGGCATTTATTATTCCTCGCATTTATGTTTAAGTGACTCTCCCTCTTCAAGGAGACCATGCAGCCCAGTTAATAAAAGAGCCATGAGCTGTCACAATACACACTTCATGACAAGCCCACGTTGGGTGTGGTTGTGTTACAAGTGCAGAGGGAGGGGAACCCTGCAGGCTCTAAATAGGTTTCACCATTATTTTGTATCAAGACAAACATACTCTAGTGCCTATGGCTTTCAATGGAAAGGAACTTTAATCAATGTATGATTGAGAAAAGAAAGAGTGCCCTGTGGAGCACTCAAAGTCACCTTTATGGGCAAATGCCAAACAGGATTGATCCAAAGCAGGGCCAATGAAGCCCAAAAACTTGCCACAAGTGTTAGGCACCTTTTGGTGGGGATCCATAGGAAAGGGGTGAAGGGGCCAGGCAAGCCTGGAAGGAAAAGCAAAATCAAAACCCATGTCAAGATACAGGCTGCCATCGTCAACCTCCCCACAGGTCTCTCACCCATGTCTGTCTCTTCCAAGTGTCCCCCTTCATGTCCCCAAAGTTCCCGCTATAAGTCCAACACTGAGAAGCAAATGCAGCTTCTTCACGTGTCTCTCTGCTCCATGTGCCTCCTCCAAGTCCTAATGCTCTACAATGCCTCTTTGATGACCACCCCTCAGCAGCTCATGCTGTAGTCAAGTAGTTCATGATGCAGAAGCACCACTGTCAAGCAGCAATACAACACATTTGGGTGATGCAGCTTAGCAGGAAAACACAGTGCCCAGCAGGCAAGGTGGTGGCTTGCTCAGGTCTGGGATTGTCCCTAAGGTGTGGTCCCTGGGGGGAAAAACGCCACCCCTCCCCCCTTGTCACTCAAAGGCAATGAAATAAATTCCCTAAAAATTACCTGCAAACATCAACAAAATGTGAGAAGGGAGGTGGAAGAAGACTCCCCTTCCTTCACCCTAAAAAACAACTGCTTCCTGTTTAAGGAGAAGAAAAGAGAGGGGCAATTCACCTACTAACAAAGCCTGGCCACTTGGCAGCCATCCAAGAATCTAAAGAGAAACCTTGAATTTTGAAAACATAATAGACAAGGGAGTCAGCTTAAGAAAAGATTTCATCTATCAGCTAACAAGAGGCTGGGGTCATGAAGTAGGGTATTCTTTATACTTGAGAGACCACGCTAAAAATCTCAAAAATGTACCAGAAGGAGAGGGGGCTGGGGAGCTCTGGCACAATGTTCTTAGCATGTACTAGAGGTTGCCGTTTCAAGGAGGCTTATCATTTCTTCTGACATCCTGACAGAAATGTGTAATATAGAAGTTTAGCAATGTGGGCAGGTTAAATTATACGAGGCAGAGGAAATCATTTCACTGTGAATTGAAGCGTTGCTGTGGGCCACTCTGGCTGAGCTGCATCAGCCTCAGTGCCCCCCATCCCCAGGCCTCCCACAAGGCAGGGTGGCCTCAGCAGGGGGCAGAGACCTGGATGAGCAGCAGGCTCAAGGGCTCATGTTTACAAAGCAACAGCCCTTGAAGGGGGAATTGGGATGTTGGCAGGCTTTGTGTTCAGCCTTCTCTAGGCTCCTCCGGCTCTCTTGGAAATGTGAGGAGTGTGGCCTGAGGGCCCTTGGAAACTGAGAGGTAGACAAGGCAAGTCCAGAGGTGTTCCCGCAAAGCCCTCAGCTCATCAACACTTTTTTTTCACCTAGGACGCGATAAAAATTGCTGTTCAGTATAATGACACCAAAGATTCTGAAGGGTCTTTTAATCATCAGAGAAAGATTAAGTTACATTCAATAAAATTTGAGTTAAGTGCATTTAGTTATAATCTGAGTCTAAAATTATGCATCTGCATGTCTGTAAGGGACACATAACTGCTATACAGCCCAGCCACTATGCAGCCTTGGGGAATCCCCTCCCCACATTACTCTCCTTCTACACAGGAAATCTAGACACAGACACCTTTCCTCAGCAGAAGTCCTTGTCAGTTCATTGCATTTTAATTGTACTGAGATATGGACAAAAGAAGTTACAATTGCTTTACTGTGGTTTTGTGCTTGCTCAGTTGTACCTTTTCAGGCCTGTAAGGCTGATCTGCTTCCCTCACAGGAGAAAACACACACTGTGGTGTGCACATGAAAGAAAGCAAAGACTGACAGCCCTCTGTGACTTAACCTAGCACTTAAGTCCAGCTCCCAAGTACCATACATGGCACACAGTGCCTTCCCCACTTAATGAAATGATCCTATTATGCAGGTAGAGACTCCTTTTCACAGAAGAGAAAATTGAGGCACAAGCATTGGGATGTTCAACAGAGACCCAAATCTAGTTTTTGTAGTTTCCAATGTGAACTGTGTTGCCTGAAGAGGAAAGAGTAGTTGTCTCCCCACCCACAAAAGTTGACTACCTACTTTCTCACAGCCAGTGTCATGTACACAGACATGGTACCTCTCTCTCTCACACATGCACAAATCCTTTCTAGAGGAATATTGAAAAAAACTGGGGCTATTAGTAATAGACCTGATGTAGCATGTATCTGGTGGTTGGGGTTGGCCAGGTGTCTTCTACAAACTAACCTTCCAGGACTCTGGAGCAGTTTCCCCCCAAAAGGGAGACTGCAGTGTCCTAAGCAAATCACACACCTCATGCTCCATCACCCACCAGTTGACATGTGCAGCCAGGTGAAATCAGGTTAAAAATCCACAACCAGAACAGCTGCCAGGGGTCATCAAAGACAGGAGAGGGAGCTGGCCTGTCAGCAAGGGTGCCTCAAGTTGTGTGCTCTCATCCCAGTCAGGGAGACTTGCCTCCTGCCGCCAGAAGGATTGTTCCACTGCTTCAGCAGAAAGTTGTACCTTGCCACCACCGTCAGTTACAACCAGGCCAACTAGCAGCTCCAGCACCTTCAAAAGTCTTTTATCTTCTCCATGTGGTCTGGAAATCTGGCTGATGGTGGTGTTTCTGAACACTTTACAATAAGTGGGCATTCATTAATATGAACTGACAATAGAATTTCTCCCAAATTACACTGACACATTAAGAGCCAACATATTCATTGGATGGATGATACCACAGTGCATACCACAAAAATTTCAATGATTTGCCAAGAGTTAAGAATTTTCTTTAACCAAAATAAGAGTAAAAACTTTTAGAAATGATTGTTAATTGAAGTACCAATTTGGCCAGGGGCTATGCAAATCTTCTATGAGGATGGAATTGGCGAGAAGGGGCTGGGGGAACCAAAGCTGAAATAAACACGCCAGTCTGACTGCTGTCTTCTGTGCTGGCAAAGGAAGGAAACCACATTTGTTAAAGCACCTACAGTGTGCAGGCATACAGCAAGTGTGTGCCAGTCCATCCTTACAACTGCTCTATGACGCAGGGTTCAGCATCCTCAGTTTGGTATCTAAGGATACTGGAGTTCAGAGGGTTGGGGTGACCAACAAAGCTCACAGCTACAAAGTGCCATAGCTGTCACCAAAACAAGCTTTCCTGACAAATCTCATCATTCCTCTTAGAAACCGTGTCTCTGCTCAGGGGCAGGGAACAGAATTCCTGCACCCTGCTTAGAAGTTCCCGCGTTCTAGTCCCGTGGCTCATTCATCTCTTTGTATAATATTCTGGGAGACTGGTGTGCAGCCAGAAAGGAGCCTCCTTCCAACTCAGCTGCTGGGAAGTCCCAGCTCCCATATCACCACTAGACTATGTTACATCTCTTCTGCACTGTAGGCTGCTAACAAGCTGACCAGATGAATGAGCCAGAGCAGGGCACAGATGCATAAGCATCCACATCCTTCCCAACCTGGTCCTTCCTACTGTGTCCAGGACCACGAGTCAGGGTGGCCAGGCCTAGGAACAGCAGGAGTGGAAAGCAAGTTGCAAATTAGGACCTCCCCCACCCCACCCCCCATGGTCCTGCACATGGCGGGAATCCTACTATTGCCCAGAACTCACTGAGATTCTCCCCTCCTCCTAATACTACACCCAGGCATGTGGTGATAAGAGAAGCAGCACAGTGCCACGCTCTCTCCTAGTCAGAAGGTGAACATGAAAATAAACAAGTAACAATGAGTAAGCAGAAAATACACCAGAGTCTGTGGTGTGTTACTGAATTTCCAGAGAAGTCTGATGATTTTTTGAGTCACACCAGCAGTTGGGTATTGGGTCTCCAAATCCCGAGTTAGAAACTCCACAATGGTGACACTTTATTGGTGTCACTAAGCAGAGATGGTTTAAGCAGAAAAGTGAAGAGAGGACACTCAGTTCAACAATCTGAGCCCACCAACATGCCAGCTCTTGTGAATAGCTCCTCCAGATCTGGAGTATCTTGATCAGTCTAAAAGCACATGTCTAAGCTTTGGGCAAAAAGCACAATAGTACTTACTGAGGTCCAAACCCATGAATACTAAAATGAGTGGATGAAGAAATTATGTTATCTCAAAATGTCTTCCCAGGAGATTATTAATTTAAAAAGGAAAAATAGTAACACTAGTAGGAAAGCTTATAGACATCACCTTAACCAGTGATCCAAGCTGCTTTCCTCAGCTGAAGACTTCATATATACCCTGAGGTGATGTATTGAGAAGGACAGCTCACTTCTATTCCTGTCCAAATGGTATTACCTCAATCTAATCAGGAGAAAACATCAGACAAACCCAAAGTGAAGGTAAGATAGTCCACAAGATAACCTGCCTAGACTCTTGAAAAATGTCAAGGTTATGAAAGACAAAGAAGCACTTAGGAATTCAGAAGAAAAATCTCAGGAGACAGATGGTGAATAAATGCAATGAAATGTCCTGGATGAAATTCCAGACCAGAAAAAGGACACAGTTGGGGAATCAGGCAAACTTTGCATAAGGCTTGTAGCATCAGATGAAAGTATCATATAAAGGTTAATCTCCTGATTTTTAGATTGTACTACGGTTTTATGATACAGTATTAGGGGAAATTGGGTGAAGGATATAAGGAGGCTTTCTATACTATTTTCAGTAAATCTAAAATAAAAAAGCAAAACAAATACCCCCACCAACACCATGTGCTCTCCTAATGTGTTACCTTAACACTGGAATTTAGGTATGTAGTGATTGCTACCTCAGGCGGGACATCTGAGAGCTGAGTACCCAGCACATCGGCAGTTGCTTACTTGGCCTGACTGAAACTTCGTCTTGAAGGGCAAAGTGGCTCAGTCTTAGCACCGAGGGGTCCTGAACTCTGGAAGCCTATGCCTTGCTCACACTCAGGGTTGCTTCATCTTTGCCAAGCAACATTTAACACATGTAAAGAATGCGCTGAAAGCTGGCTCCCAGCTGCTATCATGTGTAGCTGAGTTTTCAGAAAACTACCTTACTTGCAAGTAAAGAGAAATGAGGAGAACGGTGGGAAATTCAGCTCTAGACTTTCTACACAATCCCCTTTGAGGATTCTGAAGGAGATACCTACGAAGGGAGAAATGGTTGAACTTGCATTAGTTTCCCCTTTCTTTATTTTAAGCCAGCAGAAGCAGCCCCTTACCTTACAGCCAGCCAAAGTAGCTTTAAACCTTTAAACAGCCCAAAGCAGACAGAGCTATGTGTTCTACCAGCTCACCTGGTTTGTTCCTCTGTCCTTGGATATGGCAGCCAGGGAATGGGACCTCCTACCTCTCAGGGCCCTTCCAGGGCTGATAGGCCATGACCAGCCAGGCCCTGCAGAGATTGCTGCAAATCCCACCAGTTTTCACGACTGGCAAACCCTGCACAATTAAGGAAGGTGAACTGGTTCCTTCTTGGCTACAGACCAGTGGCATGGAAAATGAGCTCCAGGGTTGACTGTATCTCGACTTTCTTAAAAATAAAACAAGAAAATATCAGATCTAAGAATACATGCAAGATACTGCTTGATTCACTGGAAATCAGACACCAAATACTGTCCCTAAAGAAGATATGATATAACTCCAATAATGACCAGAGACATGCAGGCATTGTGTCAGTTGGGCATTAAACTTCTGTCTCAGTTCACCCCTCGTTTCAAGTTCCTTATTTGTAAAATGAAGATTATTTTTATCTAGGGTGTTTGTTATGAGGTCTAAATAAGCTAATGTCTGATACTTTGAACACATTTGGCATAAAGACCAATACTTGCACAACAATATGAAAGTACATAATACACCGCTGAGATGTTCATTTAAAATTAAGATGATAAACATTATTGTGTTTAAAAAACAATCATTTAATAATCAATAAATATCAGGTAGTCTGCTTAATACACGGCTCTTTTGATCTTAGTGGTTATCATCACAATATATTTATTGCTAAGTTAGATGTAGACAAAATTCCAGTACTCTGACTGGGCTCCGACTGTCATAGCTCCAACTGTCTGTGCTCCTTAGGAGGTTCTTGGTCTCCCAGACAGTGACCTAGAGTTCTGACAACACCTGTGCTATAAACGGAAACACTCTTCTGACCTTACGCAGTTGAAGGTTCTGCAAAACCCCTCTTTGAACACGTTCCCTGTATTCCCCACTACCAGTGTCTGAGGGATGGCATCATTTATAGCTGTCACCCATGACTCCTCCCCCTCCACTCCATAGTCCAGTGGCCACAAAGTCATTACAATTCTGCTTTAGAGATATTGCTAAAATCTAACTCCTTCCTTTCCCATCCCTTTAATTGAGATCCTTACCATCTTTTACCTATCCTATTAGGAGAACTTTCTCCTTGGTCATCAGGCCAAAATTTCCTTCTCTTTGATCCCAACTTTCCGAACATTGCTAGAATTCTCTTCCAAAAATTCAAATGAAACAAGTCATTAATCTACACAAAGACCAGGGGGCTCTCACCTGGATCAAGTCCAAATTCTCACCTTGCCAAACAAGTTCTGTTTATATGGATCTTTATGTCAGTTGCATTTATGGACACATCTCTCCTGTTACCCACTACCATGAAACTTGCTAATTTACTATTTGTACCACCCGTAACTATCTAGCAATCTACACCCTCGTATTTTAGCAAGATCCAACATAAGCTGTCTATTCTCTTAGACATTATTTCCAGGAATTTTTATTCAGACCTAATGTTCCTCAGCATTCACTATGGGAGGGAAGGTTAAAATTCATCATGCAACCCAGTTTTCACTTCAACTAGACCTTTCTCTGAAGATTTCCTTTGACTTTGACATTGTCTATCTCTAGATCCCAGGTCAAAGATTACCCCCTAGAACCTAATCTAGCCATAGAAAAGAAGAATCCTTTCTTTGGAATTTAATAAAAACAGTGGAAAAGGGTAGTCTATAGCTACCCTTGCCAGTGTAATGCTTAGGAGGATGGGTCATGATTGCCACCAGTTGGAGAACAGTCTCAGAAAGAACTCAGAACGAAGTGGACAGGCCAGAAGGAGCGAAAAGACAAGAAAGGCACTGACACCCCTACTCACTGTTTTGTCATTCAGTCATCCAGTTACTGTTTGACATCCAGTCACACTGTTCTGCCTTTGAAAGGTTTGGTTTTTTTCACGTGTAACCAAATCTGAAAGTCTACACATTACTGTGTTAGTTTGAATTTTAATTCTGTTATTTGAACAAAAAAGGATCTGAAAACAAAATAAAAAGCCAGCTAACATAAACACGGTCAAAGCTGTTAAAACTTAAGAGCTTTAAAATGACTCAAGGACTTCATGAAGACTCTTGTAGTTCTGTTCCAAGTAGTTAAGAATATGCAATGGCATATTTTACCTAGCTAGAGGTTGAAGAATTCCTTTATACAATGAATAACTGATCTGTAATTGATTTATTGTGTAAACTCTGATTTTTTTTTGAATATCAACTCGTCTTAAAAAAGACCTACCTGTATATCACTAGATGTTCAGGAAAGGATGACAGTACAAGGGTGACTCTACTTAAACAAAGAAAATGGTCTGCATATTTTGTCACGTCTCTGGGGACTGTGTTATTTTAAATTATTGCTGCATTCTAAAGAGACCATCTGAAAGGGATAATTACTTTTCAATGACTGGATCAATATTTTTGTTCTGCTCCTGTACTGCATGAGAGATTGGATCTAAGGCCACAGGAAAAAAATCAGGTCAGTTCCCTGGACCTACTTCAATCTAGCAGCAAAGATCAATGTGTGTCAGGAACCCTAGCAGGGGAGCGGGGCCAGGGAACACAATTCTTAGTGTGCTAACTTAATTTCAAATCTCTCAATGAGAAAAGCCATGCTTATCGATGGCTCTTCTGTTTCAGCATTTTAAAAATTGCCCTTAGGGTACAAGGTATAACTCATTTTATGTGTGGCTTATTGAATAAGTTCATGAATTTATAACCCCACCACATTTAGGGCCAGGGGGAAGAGCAGCTTGTCCAATCTGTCCAGAGGGATAACATCTCAACTTGGAAGAGAGACATGATGAGGTTAGAGAGGTGGAGAGAGGTCTTTTTACAGCAGAACAAAAGTCAATGTCCACATGACGTGTAAGTGGCCAGCATTCAGGATCCACCAGTATGGAATCTGTGATCATATTACAGAGTGGGCCCTGATCTGTATCTCACTTATTATGGGGAAAGAACCTTAAACTCTCGTTAGAATGAACATGACTCAACATAAGTTCATTGTAACCTTTTCAATAAAAATAAGAAAAAGGATGCTAAGCAACATAAAAGAATGAGATGTTTTGCCAAATTGACTGGTTACACTTAGCAAATAAATGTTTTTTTTAGTATCTTAGAGCACCATTTCGATACCAACAAACATCCTGTTTGCAAATGGGCATATTAATTAATTCAAGTTCACACAGCATCTCCTTTGTGCAGTATTTTGTTGAATGTTAGAATTACAACTAAAAAGATAAAACTGTCTTCGAGTATTTCTTTCATTCTAACATGTTACTCCCTGGCACATTCCTATCAGTTCTCTGGTTTGCTGGAATGTGGCAATGAAAGTGAGCTCAGCTTTGCAGCTAAGATGCTACCTTTGAAATCAGACAACCTGGGATCAGACACTAATCTTATATAGCCAGTTTACATAAGTTCATTGTGACTCAGTTCCCTCCTCTTTAAGTGGGGATAATATCAGTATCTTCTTATTAGGACATTGTGGATTGTGTGTGTATGAGTGTGTATGTACAAGGCACATAAAAGCACTAATTAAGTAATAGTGATTAACTGTGTAACATGCAATTCTAGAAACCTTATAAAATTTCAAGTCATCAAGATTTTGATTAATTGTAAGAGTCCCATCAATCTTTTCCACCAATTCAATGTTAAGTAAGTCATCAGTTTCCATCCAAGGGCCTGGCAGAGCTGTTTGAAGACTCTATCCATATACCTAGGTGCAAAGCCCCTGGCTAACATTTCTACCTGGGTATATGGGAAACTCAGAATGGTCATGTATTCCATCATACTAAAGATCTATGCCACTTTATTTCTCTATGATCACTTGCAGACAATAACAATGAAAAACAATGTTTTTTGCCACAATGAGCTCATGTTGGCAAAGACTGACATTCATCCTGGACTCTGGAGAAGGAGCTATTGCCCACTTTCCCTAAGGGGTAAGCAAGCATTAAGGAGAGAGAGCAGACTGTGGTTGGCACTGGTGTCAGCCCCTGGTCATATGCACAGTGTAGCCAGTCACCTGTCTGTTTGGCATGTCCAGAGACAGACACACCTGCTGGCAGGCTCCCCATAATTTCTTTCTCTGGCATTTTTCTCAGGGCAAGAGGAGAGCAGCCTCTGCTTAGGCCAACCCCCTGCAGCAGCACCTCTGTACAGGAAGTCAGGGCTCCTGGGCTCCCTATCAGACCGCCTGCCTGAGCACACGCTAGAGCTGGGGAACTTGCCTGAGAAGCCAGTAAAATTTTAATGCACTCTGTAGTGCGGTCATGTCATACTCGGTTATGGCAAATAATCCCAGATGCCTGCAGAGGTAAAATGGAGCTGTAATGTGCTTGCCTCCTAACCCGAGCTGACAGCAATGATGTACGACTACCATTAGCGGAAAATATCACTTCAACTAACCCATGATCCAGCTCCGCTCAGGGTCACATTATCCATGAGGAACAAATTACACTCCCAAAGTAAATACAAATTTTCTACACGAAATGGGTACAAAAAAAGGGAAGGGGGCAATCCGTCCCATTGCTAGCACACTGCTGAGTGACACAGATGATAAAGGACAGGACAAATCATTGGCTGACAGAGTGCTGTGCCATAATCAGCTCAGCCGGCACGCACTCCAGCCGATAAACACTATATTCTCCCCTTAGTGGCAAATACATAATCTTTAACACGAACATGGCTGCTTCAGATATTTACTACCATGGGGGCTGCAGGAACACCCCATGCAGCATTTACTATCAGAAAAGGAAAGGCCCTGAGGCTTTGGCAAAGCCAGAGTCCCCTAAGAGTGGGCAGAGTAGTGTCTGGGGATGGACAAAAGGATTCTTGAGGTGACAGATGTTATCCCAGAGTGAACCCATTTGGGGGGGTGCTGTTCAGGATCTCTGATGATTCTATGGTCCATGTCATGGGAAGAACACAGTGAGGAAAGGTCACAGAAGCTGGAAGAGACTCTGTATCAGAGCTCAGAAATAAGTCTGTGCTCAGTCTGGTTTTTTCCTAACACCCTTTTTCTTTACTGATGTTAAAATAATCAACCTCCATGTATTATACTAGTATTTATAAGGTACCTACTAAGTGCCAAGAATGAGCTACATGTAGGATCCCAGCTACTTGCTGGGAGTCTGATTTAGTAAGATGTCCAATGTATACACACAAATATACACTAAAAGACTGAGTTCCTTGACATATATGACATATGCCTCATTTTTTGGCTGTTATTTCCTGAACTCCTGATTACTCATAATGGCTCACAGGCTGACTTTGCCACTCCTTTATAGGAGTCAAAACAGATATTTTGTAGCTCTTGCTTTCTCACCTTGACCAAATGTTTCCCAGGTTAAAGAAATAAAGGTCATTTTCAGAAAAGCCTGTACATTTAAGTTGTGAATACTCACATTTTGTTTATTCAATATATACTGAGTAACAGTCATAATGGCTTTATGAGTAGAAAGACAAGACACAATTCAGGGGTTCAACAGCACAGGGAGATGAGGTGGAGAGAGGAAGAATGCAAGGATTTTCAAATGGCACTTCTGAGTATATCACAACTCACTGTATATAGAGAAGCAGTATGAAAAGAGGGCCTGCCACTGGAATTTTAAGGCATACCCTCTCTTAAGTTTAATTTTCATTTCTTGAGACCTACTTGAGAAATCCCTGAAAAGACTTGTCAATGGAACATAACAGATCAATAAAGTTATATATGAGTACACATACAGATCCCTGCAAATAAATATTTAAGCAGCTTATATAAAATGACACTTGTAAAAGTGTTTTGAATAATACAAAGTTCTCTTCAATATAATATGCTGTTTCATCTTGTTACTTAGTTATTATTTTTGACCCTAATCTCATTTGTTCACTGTCTCTCAGAAATGAACAACATCTACTTTTGATGATTAACCTATGGATTTGAAAAATCATTAAGCATTCTAACAAAAAAAATATAAAGTCCAAACAGTTTCTTGGGTACTATAAGCACCTATGCTATAGGTTCCTGGTCAATCCTTATTTCAAATACTCCATTCTACTGTCTTGAATGACTACACTTGGTAGACTATAAAGGGAATATGGATTTGGAACAGCAATGGAAAAGCTGCTTCTCTATGAGATGGCACATAGCTCCATATGATTTTGAGAACAAATAGGGAAAATATGATAGAGTCAGAGGCTGATTTGATCTCAGGTATCATTTTGACTAAAAAAAAAAAAAAAAGACAAAAAAATATCCACACAGAATTTTATGACATACACAAATTAAAAAGTTCTGCTGATGTTTAACATAACATAACACAGAGATTTCATTATCTTTATACCTAGAATGACAATGTTAGGAGGAACCATTATCTTTAACTGTGTCATCATTCAGTAGTTGTTAAGGAGATTAACTGAGACATTTACCTTCACACACACACACACACAAATCTGTGTATCTGTATTGAGAACATATACTTTCCAATTCAACAAAATAAGATAGACTGTTCCAACAACCAAACTGCAGTCAAGGTTACACCTAATGACAGGCCACTAGCATAAAACATGCTATTTAAAAAGGCAGGACCAGTACAAATGCCTCTGCTATGACCAGTACAAATGCCTACTTTTCAGGTGGCTCAGTGATCATGGTCAATTTCATGAGGCTGAACATCATCATGTCCTCTTTGGTTTGGTTTTGCAATTTGCCCTTCAGGTTAGTCGTAAGAATGAAGCCAGTGACTCATTCTAAGAAATAGTAGCTAAAATTTTTTTTTAAAAGATTTATTTATTTATTCATACAGAACTGGGGTATAGGCCAGAGGTGCAGGAGCAGTGAGAGGCTTCACCAGAGACAGAGTGGGGAGCAGAACAGGCCACTGAGGAAGTACCCTGCTGAGGAGAGCAGCGGGCGGGTCAGGAGAGGTCTGCTGTGCCATGTGGGTCACCTCTGGGGTGGGGATCGAACTCATGTGGAAGTGGCTTTAGCTTCTCAGTGATGCACTTTAACCTGCTGTGCCACCAGGGAGGGTCTCAAAGTAGCAAAAATTTTAAATTATCTTTTTCGAAACTGGAAATGTGGAATCATATGCTCAACCATAGACATTTACATGAAAATTTCTTTTATAGGTCAAATAAGACTCATTAATGATTATATGAGTCCTTCAAACATGATATATAAGCTAGCTCTTTAGTAGTTCCCATGTTCTCCTAAATGATTAGGATAATGAGAAACAGATAAAACTAATCTGCTGCCTATTGACAGGTACATGGTGGCAAACCCACAGAGTTAAGCAACTAAAAGCCTATGTTGGTTCATTGATAGATATTTAAAGAAAAAGAAAGAAAGGCTTTGACTGAATGAATGAAATAATTATCAAACAGGTAATAATGATGTTAAGATATTAGGTTTATATGTAAGTTAGCTTCAATTACTTGAAAGAGTCAACATAGCTGTGCCTGGATCTGTCCACTACATTTACTCCGTCTAAGGAATTGGAAAGAGGAGAGAATGGAGACAATTTTAATATAATCTTCCTTCTACCTTGACAAAGAGGAAATACAATAACATTAATTTCCCTCTGGGTCTGCCATGTTTTGGGGGATTAAGTAAATAACTACATAGAAAACAAGGACAGTCAGTGCTAGATCACTGAGCCTGTCTCATTTTACAGATGACAAAACTAAGGTTCTGCTACATTAGGTAATTCGCCCAAGGCCACACAGCTGGTTAGTGAGAAATTAGAAGCCAGGTCTTCTGAATATCCTTCTCTATTACTTATCCCTGATGAACAACAGAACCACAACAACCTAGTCTTCCTTTTCACTATTCATTCTAAGAAACAAGACTAGCTGAAGACGTCTGGCAATTTCCAATAACTCCTTTGACTATTCATTCTACTGATTTATATTTAATAAAAATATGCACATATATAATCTGTCTTTTTCAGGTGTATGACATGGTAGTAATTTGCGAATAATCTACATACACATTCAATGTGAGTGAAGCAATTTTTGGTTTGGCATGAAAATTCTATGATATGAAAAAGAGAAGAACTTAATGAGAGTAGGGATTTAAAATAATTTGCAGTTGAAATCCAAGGGTGGTATCAATAGAAAATTTGGATAGATATGATGCAATTAAGTCAGCTGGAAATATGATGTTGTTGGAAGGACAATAAAATGTTATTTTTGATCCGGACATAATCATGAAGGGGAAGAAGAGGTTGAGTGGATGGACATTATGGAAATCAGACACCCAAAATGGAAAGCTCTTTCTGAAACTCTGCCCAAAGTTGTAGATACTGTCAAAATAAACTAGAAAATTTATAGTTTATTATTATAAAGTTTATTATAAATAAAGTATCTTACTAGAAAATAAATTGTAAAAGAACCGCAGAAGGCTGTAGAACAGACAACACATTTATTGGGGTTCTGAAAATAAACAATGGGATTGAAATGAACTTCATTTGTTTACCTCTTCTCCTCAACATTCCAAAATGAATATTCAGAACATGAAATTTAAATTTAGCAAACACTGACCATTAACAAATACTTAATTTGTGCCATGCTCTCTGCAAAGGGCTAGGGATAGGAATATAAGAACACAAATCCTGTTCATTTCTTGGATAATGGTTGTTTGGTTAACTGCTATGAAACTGGAAAGGAGGAGAAAATTCCTCTTTCTAGATGTAAAACAGTACAGCTTCTCTAAGTTTCTTCCTGATTAGAACATGTCCTACTTCAAAACTAAGAATGGGGGGGAGGGGGCTCTACAAGGAACAATGGGGCTGTCTGAGCTTTTGGAACGTTGCTGAGGAGGCGATCTTTACCAAGTGTGAAACGAGGCCAATCAAGGGATGGGACTCTTCCACTATAAGCACAAGACACATGCCCAAGCTTAGTTTGATACCTCAGCAGTTTATGAGGCTTTCAGAAGCCAAGTAAGAAATGTGGTTTGTGTTGAGTTAGGAACATAAGACTTGGCTGGGTTTTGCTGTTTTTCTTAAACACTATACCCCACACAACTGACCATAAAATGACCAAATGCAACCAATTTTAGCAAGAATTAAAAAAAAATAGAAAACATCAAAAGGTGTGTGCATGCAGGCGAGGAAGCTGGCATGGAAAATCAGTGGCCCAACATTTGTCAATGTCCCAGCAACTGTCCTAGGTTCTGGAGAGCAAATCACAGGATCCTGCAACTTTTTCCACATGATTATTACTGTCTTTAAAAAGCCCCCAAACTGAAAGCTACAATCAGGAATTATGGTAAAAGTTTCTTTAGAAAAAGGAGAAGTGATTGTGTGTGTTTACATTGCATGTGTGTATACAGAATTCATCTGTAAACATCTGTAAGCAGATTGGTCACACACTCGTAACACCTCTAAGGCTTCCAAGTTTTTCTCCTGAGCTGTCATAATCTTAAGAGCATTAAACTAAGGAAAAGTAGATTTTTCTCTTTGACACTTGCTATGTGGCAGTGGTTCTCAAAACCAATTGCATATCAACATTATTGAGGAAGTTTTTTCAGATCTGCAGATGTACTAGCTCAGAATTTGTGATGGGAAATTGGGGTCTCTCAATTACCTTTGAGAGTAATCACCTTTGATCCTTCCCGGATGGAATGCTTGCTCCTGGCTCCACGTTGTGCCCAGAGGAAAGCCAGACAATGGGGATAAATTCCTTAAATATATTTTTGGGGGACCCTTCCAAATTCAACAATCTTCCACTCAGCATGTATCAGGAAGATGAGTTTAGGGCTGTGGTAGGGAGTAAAACACACACACACACACACACACACACACACACACTCCTCTCACATCCTCTGAAGTTTTCTGACAGAAATAGAACTTCCAAAGAGGGGGAGAGCCCTCTTCCCCCAAGCCACCCCCACACTTGTCCCCAAGTAAAACAAACAGAAGCTAACATTTATGGAGTTCTTTCTGTGGCCCAGGCTCCATGCAGCCAGGTGCTTTCCTTCACTTGCTACAAATTGATCGGTGGAGCTTTGTTGCCCCATTTGGCAGATTAGAAAACTCAGGTTTGTACTCCTACAAAGTAACAAGGGACAGAGCTGGAAACACACTGAGGTTGGCATACTCAGATGCCTGGGGCCTCCAGTTCACTTTCTAACAAATACTGTCAGGTGGCTGCGCAATACCGTAGAAGGAGAGAAAATTACATTTAACCTGCACAACCAAATAAGGGGCGTTTCTTAGCATAATAGGCTGCTGCCAGTGGTTGGGAAAGAGAGATAATGAGAAAATATAGGCCAAATATGTAGAAATATGTATGTTACTTCTTTGTTCTCATGATATTAATTGATTTCTAGTAGGGGATTGAAATAATTGCTTAATTTGGGTGATTAAGATGCCAAGTGTCACCTCCTTTCTTTGCACCAACTACAACGAAGAACAATCTCACGTCTAAGATGCATGTTCACAGCGTTCTCTAATCCTCCACCCAATTTTTACTCCTCACAAAAGTCCTCTACTTTCTCTGACACTAATGGGAAATGTATTCACATGGGTGGGAGGGGAGGGTAAAAGAGATGCTCCGCTCAGTGTCTCATCAAAGCCTTTTCTACGTGCAAGTACATTTTCTGCATTTACAGAAAAATTCTGCTTTCTTGGCCCCGTTTTCCAGTCACTTCCACATTAATTAGTAAGGGTATCATTTTATAAATTACAGCTTCGTATCAGAGGAAAGCAGAGTTTATCTTAATTCAGTCAGCTGTGCGAAATACAGTACCCTAATTTTAGACCGCCGGTACTGCAGATCCCTAAGGAGTAAGAGAATGACAGGTCTTCCGGAGAGAAATCCCAATGGATCCCCTACAAGTCTCACTTTTGCCTCCCACAGCATCCCTGGTGGGTCTTGCTGAAGGGATCCCAGGACACTGAGTGGCATCTTTTCCACCATTAGCAATTCAGATTTGAATGCGAATCCTCCAAGCAGCAGATGAAAGCAGCCCTGCTTGGCTCTGAGGCTTCCAGGGGGGCCCAGGAAAGAGGCACTGGCACTGAGGAATATGACAAGGGCCCAGGCGACAACATGGAGCAGAAGTCTGGGAGAATGGTGCTAAAATTGGCGACAAACACCAGGCATTCTCAGTCCAAAAGGGGAAGCCTGGCAGTCTTAACTATAACAGGGCTAGGCAGGCACAGCAGCAATTAAAGAGTTTTTGTTGCCCCTGTTGGAAGCACTCTGGAGAAATGCTGGGTGTCAGAGCAGGGATGACTGCTATGAGTATGATGTGGAGTGGCTCTAGTTAAAAAGAAGGGGACTTGCAGGGCCCCAATAGTCCATAGGAAAAATAGGAGCATCTGAGGAACACAATTAGTGCCTTTCCTTTCCCTGCTCTGTGCCCCTATCCTGGACTTGCCTGTAAATATCTCTTTATTCTTTTCTATTGCCTGAAATCACCACACACTTTGCGTGGTGGGTGCTGGCTACCTTCCCATGGACTATTACTCCAGTCATACATGTTGCTGCTTCCTGCACTCAAGAGATGGAAAACTCCGCACCACTGACTCCCAAATCAGGTCCCAGGAAAGATCTAAGAAGGTGCTCTCAGCAGAAAACAGCTTGGCTTTCAGATCCATCTGACAGCCAGGGGAAGCTCTTCTGTAGAAATTACTAGAGTTAGGTAGCCGTCTAGACCAGTAGTACCTAGGTAGAGATGCTGATGTAACTGGCCTGGGATGAGGTCCAGGCATCAGGCATTTTACAACTCATGGGAGTCTCAGATGTGCAGCCAAGGTTGAGAATGAACAAAAGCCTCCTACACAAAACACCAAGTCTGGCAGCTTTATCATCTCCTCCCAGTGCTGGAGACAGGACACCTCTGGAATTCACACTGCCTTTTATTTTATACAAATGATGCAATGTCTATGAGACTATAAAACTCTGAAAACTCATCATCCTCTTGGAGAAGTATCACTGACCTGAAAGTGAGATCAGCAATCAACTGTAGGAGATCTCCCGTAATGTGCAGTTCCTCCAGAGAGAGGTGATATCTGCCACATGGAAACACGGCCAGTGCGGTCTTAGGGCCCAGTGGATACACCCTGAACACTGATCCACTCCTGCTAGCCACATACCTCTGGCACCCACTATACTCTCTCTCTGCCTGCGACACCAGGAGACCCACTTCCAAGGAGCTAAGACTTCCTGGGGCTGGAGGAAGGAAGTTCCTACTTGTCAGTTAAACAAAAGAATTATCCACAGCCCCTTTCCAGTGTGTGCTTTCGCTGTCATCCAACAGCCCATTACCATGTCACAGCGCAGCGCGCCCTTCCATAGGTCACTTTGTTTAAAATGACATGGATAATGCACATGTCAGCAAGCTGACAGTCCTGGCCGTCCTTCAGAGATAAAAACCTCAAGGCGAGAGCCTGTTCTTATCTGAGGGACATGCATTGGTCTATCATCCAAGTCAGGCAGAACATGATTTCTCCAGAGAGCACTTTTTTCATTTCCTGATTTTAAGGAAATCAAATAAGCACCATTTGTCTTCATCTGAATATGCTTGACCTGCTCAAATGATGATGTCTCGCATTTTATAACAGGCTACATATGCTGAATTCAAATTAACGACAGTACAGAACAAGAGCCTTTAGATCTCTCTTGGAGGCTGGCAGTGGAGGAGGGAAAATTCTGGTCTTGATGGAAAGATCCCACTAAGCAGTAACCGCAGGATCTTAGGTAAGATCTGCAAGAACATAAGAGGTGAAAGTCTGAGAAGAAGGCCCAGGAGAGCCAGCTATGCAGGGATACCCAGGAACCAGGGAAGAAGGGATTAGTCCCTTTCTTCTGGTGGCAAGCAGTACAAAAACCATGACATTCAAGTAACTTTAGAAATACATAAAATAAGACTAAAACCAGAAAGAAATTTAGTTTGGGGGTTGGGAAAGCTCAAAAGAGAGACCAATCAGACAAACAATTCCTTGTCAACAGAGATTGACTTTACCAGGTTGTGGTCCAATCTTCTGAAAACTCAAAAAAATTGAACTCTTTCTCTTGATCCACGTTGAACTGGATACAGAGGCTGGTGGCCATCGGCCTTGAACCAGAATATGTACCTGCTAGAAGAACTGCCCTCCCACAGGGTCACCCACCTGGGAAGAGGGGAGTGATTCCCATCTGACCTCCCCAGTCACCCCTCCATCCCTGATGAAATTTGTGTACACATACTACTGACATTTCTATCAAGAAGGCCCATGTGTACAGAAAAGCACATGGTCAGTAAAAGAAATGAAAAAGTGACATTATAAATAGATACTAGCAGTTTAATGTTCAAGTTATAGGCCAAAAAAAGAAAAGTCAGACTGCTGTTAAAATAGAAATCATTTTCTCCTTTAAACACTTTTTAAATGTAAAACTTTAGTGTCATATGTATGCAATACCAAAAGGCTTGCTTAAAAAAATGGACAAGTGAAACCTGTTATTTCTTATCAGAAAAAATGTCACTGTGTGCATAAAGCCCATCTTTGTAGAAGAAAAAGTGCTGTCACCATGAAGTGGGCACCCCTACCCTGCAGCTATGTATGGACAGCCATGATGTTCACAGTGATATGTACTTGCCCACAATGTGGGGAGGGGTCTTACCTTCTCTTCCTGGTCACTGTCGCTGTCACACTGGAAAAAAAAAAAGACAAGAGACTAAGGGTTAGTACAAAAACTGAGTATTTTTTGCTTTTAATACAGAAAGATAGGAAAAGGGAGTGGGGAATGTCTGAGTTGGAATGAGCTTCTTCAGCTCAAGCACTGGCAAACACAACTAGACACAAAATTTACTGACAGGTTGCTCTGAGATTTCATCTCTGTGACTCTTCCCCCTGGTCACCTCAGAAAAGCACTTGACACACTAGTGAGTTTGTCCACTGTGTGGCAGAGGGAATGACCTTTGAGGAACCAACCTGGCCATAGCCCTAAAGTGAACCAAGATCACTGAATACAGAGCAAAACTCAATTTCTTAATAGAAACATTCTATCCTCAGTTAATGTAAGTTGTGGTATGATGCTTTTCTAGAGGAAAAGTGGTAAACCTCTGGGCATTGCATGCTGTCATTTGGATTTTGAGGGAAACAGAACATAATGGGCAAGGCTCACCACTTACAAGTTGTGCCTTTTCCAGAATTTAGCTCCCCAAGGAAAAAAGGGTATACTCTTCAGAGAACATGTGTCAAGGACATGAAGTCCGTGAAATAAATCAGTAATTCAGGACCAAAATAAGGTCAGGAGACTTACAGTATATCAAACAGAATCCACATTCCATCTACTGACCTGGGTTTAGGTTCACCAGAGAATGATAGTTAATTTTAATGGATTACTCATCAAAAAATAAAAGAGGAGGGAAGGGGAATTTTATTTTTTTTAAACCAAGAATGTTTTGTTATCCAATATTTAAAGCTTGGGAAAGTAGATGTGTTTTGTTAAAGAGTAAATGCTTAATAGATGAATATATCCATTCATTTATTCAATAGTCCTTGATAAGTGCTGCTAAGCTAGACAGATGTTCAATCATGGCATAACCCTAAAGTAGCTTTCAGTTTAAGCAGCAGAGATAACGAGAACACAAACACTGAGCAGGGGTGTGCAGGACCAGAGCATTAATCCATCAAGAGGACTCTCCCTGTGGGGTGGAGGAAAGATGGTGCATTCTGGGGAAAGAGGCAGGTCATGGACAACCACGCTGGCAACTGCAACACTTTCTAAGGCTACAGGGTACTTGTGACAAGTGCATGGTAAAGCAATTCCAAAAGCTGAACCAACAGAACTTGATAATTAGGGATATGGAGAAGCAAGTGAGAGGGATGAATATAGGATGATGCCAGCATTTTTTAGTGTGGCCACCTGGACACAGTAATCTATGTAGCTATGAACAGAAACATAATATAAATTTGCTTATACAACAGCCACTGCTGGTTAGGTACCACAGCCATTCACCACACCTTCTCCTGAGATTGAAAAACCCAATATTCCCTGTCAATGGGAAGCCATAACACTCTTGTTTGGCTATGAACTGCCTGCTGAGGGTCCTGGAAAAATGTTCCTCCTCAGAATAGGTGGAAAGAAGTGCTCGTCTCTATCCTTTTAATATATGAGGAAGCAGTGTCCAGATCTGTAACAGCTATCTTGCAAAAACAAGCAAAAAGTGTTGGTACAGAAACAAAATGGTGGGGCCAGGCCCTCCCTGGTGGCTCAACAGGTTAAAGCCATTTGACTCCCGGCCATGGTCATCTCACCCACATTGTGCAGCAGACCTCTCCTGTCTCAGCCATTGCCTCCTCAGCTGTGTATTTCAGTCAGTCTGCCTGTTCTGCTCCCCACTCTGTCTCTGGTGAATCCTCTCACCCTCCCCCACATCTGGCTTGTACCCCAGTTCTTTATGCATAAATAAATATATCTTAAAAAATATATATATGGTGGGGTCAAGGGAAGAAAGTGCCCAGTAAAGACAGCCACTTGAACCTATCTGCTTCAGTGCTTATTTTAGTCAGGTAACACACAACAGTAAGTTACTTAATTGCTACAACCACCATTAACATGCTTTCCACATAAAGTGACAAAACCGTAACCAAATGGACATCTTGCTATTATAAAACCCAATTTGAGAACATTTCTTCCTGGACAAAGTTTTCTCTGTACTGTAAACATATAGGAACTCACATTGCAACTTGATATCCTGGAGACTATACCATTTTCTCCTTTTTCCACTAGCTCCTCAAGGCCACAGGGTTACCAGATTTCTCCTGACAGTGCTTTGATCAAGCTTCCGCCCTCAGATTAATTAAACCTACACTCTTTTGCCTGATGAGAAATTTCTTTGTTATAATCAGTCAAATAAGTTGAGAAGGAAAATGGGTGAGATAAAGACTTTGAAGACCTGAAACAGACAGAGGAGGAATAATAGCTCTCTGAACTGTGTGGTTTCTCCATTGCCTTTAATTAAGTTTTCTTAGGTTCCTAGTTCCAGGCAAATTTTCAAGAGTCGCAAAGCATGATGCAGGAAAGGTGTGGAAGACAAGAGTATTTTGCCAGGCAGGTATATTTTCCCAGATGTTCACAGCTTGTCTTGTCACACTATCAGTGACAGCTGAAGGCTCTGTCATAGCACTTGCCCACATCTCAAGGGCTGGGATACACAGGGTCAAAGGAGTAGGGAAGCTGGGAAAGAACCACAACTGTCCAGGCCTCTCTCCCCACCCCCATTCCTATCAGCAGTATGTCCCTGGGAATGGTTATTTCTATCAAAGTGTTAAGCTTCCTGCTTTCCAACAGTCCAGTTCTAATTTCAAGGTCCACTTAATTCTGCATCAAGTAATTACTGATATACCCAGAAGCACCTTGTCTCCAGAGTTAAGCATATGGTGAAGAACTGAGACCTACTGGTATCCATTATGGAAGCAGCACGGATGCCAAGCCGATTAAAAATGCTCAGGCTCCCCATACAACACACCCGGTGAGTGACAGCTCCTCGACAAGGCCAGTCGCAGAGTCTGCCAAAACAGTCTCTGCTGCACTGGGGCCCACATGGTGTGCTGAGAAAACAGTTCCATTTCTAGTATTAAATTCCCATACTGACCCGAGGACTTTGCCGTGAGCTCAGCAGGAGCGCACCATCCAATTTACAGCTCTGCTCTCTGGAGCCTCGAGTGCCAGCCCCTGGCAGAGACGAATGATGGTCAACCCCTCCAGCTCATAAATTATGCAAAGGCAATAAATGCACTCAGCAAACAGCGCCTAACGTTTGCCTAGCCTGGCTCCTAACACACTCTGTAAAAAGCCAGAAGCTCGACACATACAAGAGGTCTATTCCACTCATAAAGGGGGTTTGTTGACAACCCCAGACGGAAGGCGAGCCACAGTCCTAAGGAGTCTTTCTGCTTCGCTGGCAGCAGTTTATGGGCCTGCTTTATGAAAAAGGGAGGTTGTTTTATAGAGTCAGTGTGGGTAGAATTCATGATCTCAAATTCACATTTAATACACTGAATGGCTTTCACACCCTAAGTTCAATACGTTGTACATTCTTGGCCAAATGATTCTTGGTCTTGAAAGGTTAAAAGAAGAAGTATCTGCCCCCCAATCCCTAGATACCCACTCCAGTTTATAAGAGTTCACATCGAGCCACCTCCTGACTCAGGTTTATGTTCTGCATGAGGCTGGGTAATGGAAAAGGCATGTCAAATGCAGAAATGGGGTCCCCATTGATTTGACCATTTTAAGCATTTGACATTGGGGTCCTGCATTGGTTTATTAGCAAACAAGTTGCACACTAACAACCAGCTTGAGGTGACAGAGTACTTTCCATGACTAGATTTCAAAGCCCTTTGTGAAAAGCTGAAAATATTTTCCTCCATTTTAAATGCAAGAAGAAAAAAGGAAGAACTAGCTCTTACACTACATCAAGGAAAAATTCTTGGTCACTCAGGCTTCAGAAAGACAAGACCCAAACCTCCCACAGACAAAGAGGGACACAGGAGGCAGGCAATCCAAGTCACCTGCCTAGAATTCACAATTAGAAAGGCTCTAGTTCCCAGTGTGAGTTTCTCAAGTCATTCTAGCATATCACTGCACAACTTCACTTTCACCTTCTCTTCTGTGGCTTCATAGATTAGAAGTGAGTCTTCGGAAACAGCATCTTCTTTTCCCAGAAATGCTCTACCCCTTAAGCTTTTCCAACAAGCAATTCAACCACCTAGTACTTTCTCCTTTTAAAAATTAATACATTTTTATTGAATACATTTTTTTTAAAATTACCCCTTCATGAATAAACACTGTTAACACATTTGTATAACAGTCTTTTCTTTCAAGGAAACATATATAATTCTCTCCATTCTACACACACACATTTTCAAAAATGTAAATTAACCTCTACTATTTGGTAACCTGATTTTATTTGCCCATAATACATCAAATATTTTATTTCAGTGAGTAAAGTTTGTCCTGTAATACCATTAAGGGGGAAAAAAAAAGGCTGCAGTATAATACCATAGATTAATATAGATGGATTATAAATAATGTTGTAAAGAAATTCTCCAGAGGTGGGTATCTAGACTGTTGCATTTGAACATACTAGAATCTTTCCCTTGTACACATTTACCATTATTACCCTTCCCTGGCATCTTTTCATGGTCCTTCCTTTTCTGCAAATTCTTTCATGTCTCTGCCTCCCAAGAGTCACATTTGCAGTTCTATTGTTTCTATGTGTTTTCCATGGGAGTCCATGAAGATTCCCTTGGTTTCAGCTACCTTTTTGGATTGAGATGGAAAAAAAAAAAACTGCTAGTGATATGACTTGGGGAACTTATTTAAACTTTCTACATCTCAATTTGTTTATCTGTAAAGTGTGGTGCTGATAGCATTTCTATCACAGGAAGCTGAGGAGAAAGTAAGCTACCACATGTAGACAAGTTCATGTGCCATGGAAGAGTTGCATAGACAAGAAATGTTAATTGTATACTTGGGCTTGCATTACCCTCTTTCTGAATTCCCACAAATTCCTCAGACTCAAGCATCCTTCTCTTGCTGGAAAAAAAAAAAAACATCTTTTGTTTCCCCCAAATCTGACCTTCTCCCATGCTTTCCTTGGAAAGGCATCATCATGCAATCTGCCTATCCTTGACCATCCTATCTTCCTCCCTCCCATTTCACACTATTGACTCTACCTTCTAACTTCTTTCCATCTCAATGGCCATAGTTGCTGTTTTAGTTTGAACTCTTATTTTATCATTCCAACAGGTTAAAGACTGCTTTCCAGTATCAATGATCTCTTCCTTTTCTAATCCAACTCCTCATTGATCAAAAGGATCCCTTAAGTTTCAGTTTGATCCTGCAATGTTCCATAGTCCACAAAGACTCTTCACACTGTTTCCCAACATCTCTACTCCCCTCTTCTAGCTATTCCTACACTTGGTGTTTCTCAAGCTTTCTGTGGAGAAAGATTATTTTTGTTTTACCTTTTACTATCATTTCCAATCTGTCGTGGACCAACATATCTATAAATATAATAAAAACTAAGCTGCTAAAAATGAAAAAAAGAAAAGCAAAAATATGATATATGTGTGAATATATTATATATATGTATATATATATATATAATTATATTTAGAAGATTTAACATTAATATATTGGATTGCAATGAAGTTTCCAAATGCTTCTTCTCAATTGCCATATGAAGATCATAGCAGACTACCCACAAACAAACCTTGGTCAGCACCCACTTTGAGTGGCACCCCTTGCTTTAGCCACATCAGACACATTTGGATCAGATCTTCTGACCTTACTATCTTGGATTTAACAAATGCCTCTTACTGGAATTCTGTTCCTCTATGTTTCTATCTAAAAACCTTCAATTCACCTTTAAAAACAGTTTTCTCGGTGAATCTTCTAATTCTCTTCCAGAAATCATTAAATGCTCTCTCCATCCCTTTACAAAACTGTGTTTTTATAGTTTGTCACATCAATCTTTCCTGATAGACAGTGAGCTCAGCTTTGCTCATCTTTGTATCTCTAGATCTTAACCCTAAATCATATTGACATATTTCTCTCATTCTTCTTTAGAATTCGTCAAACTGTGGTTGATTCCAAGCAGCATAAGTAACATATAGTGTAAAAAATAAATAATTCCAAAGGAAGCACAGGAAATGACATACTTGAATGTTTAATACAATGGGATCCTGTTTGAACGCACTAGATAGTGTTATAATTGTTAGCAAAACCTAGAGCTTTCTACCTCTAGGAAGAAAATTTCTTCCATTAATAGGTCCAGAACAGTTAAAACTATTATTTTGTTGTAATTTATCAAAAGGAAGTATTTCTTGTTTTTATTTAGGAATCTCAATATATGTGCTTTAAGACTGAGATCTAAATAGAAATAAGTCAAGGTCTGTGACATCTCTCTTCCTCATTCAGACTGAAGGAACAAGATGCAATTCTAGGTGCCTCGTGATAAAATGCATTCTTAAGCAGAAAGTGGCAATCATTGAATATATCACATGCAATGACATTGAGGAGGGCATAGCTCTCTATTCTGCTCAATGGACCTTGCTGGAACAGTTATTTCGTATCTCAAATCCATTTATCATTGCCACCAAAGATGTCAGGGCAGAACACCATCAGTGAACAAAGTTATTTTTTTCTTCTTTCTGCCTAAAGGAAATGAGAGGAAAACAAGGGAGAACCCCAACTTGTAAACTACAGCATCTAGCATCAAGTACAATTTAAATTTGCCAGTGACAAAACAAATCGATTCCCCTTTGGGGCAGGAGGTTTATCTAAGGATGTAAAGACATCTCTTACCTAAAAGCAATTTCAGAAGAAGCCACCTGCTGAAAACATGGCACTTGTTTTCTTATTTAAAGAAGGGAGCTAGTGCACGGTAACTAAAAGCATGTACATCCTTTTTCCACCTGCCTAATTCCTTGTACATGGAGAACCGGGTAGCTGAAGCCTCTGGTTGTCTGTCTTATCAATCCACAAGGCCTCATTTCGCATTGTTAGCATTGCCCTCATATTGGCGTTGGACTTTAAAATTTAAAGCTAATAGGGACCTAAAGGAAAAATAATACTTTAATACTAAAAATGTTTTGCGGTATCCTCACTACTGTACAATGATGTCACTAGTCCTTCCTCCTCCCATCTCAAGAATGACTATCCCTGATCAAATAAAATCACCCAGAAAAAAACAAAAGCTAATCAAAAGATCTCTATGCCAAAAAAAAGCTAGAATAAAAAAAAAAGTATGAATAAAACTTCTGACAGTCACTAAGTGAACATATTTGAAAATAATATAAGATTCATCAATCTTTAGCTCTTCAGGAGATATAATGGACAGTAAGTTTTCAGAAGCTCCTAGAATTCTGTATGAGGAGTCCTGAGTACCTAGCAATTTTGTAAATTCTCAGTGTGAATTGGCTAGAACTCAGATTATAGCCCCCTCCAGGGTGTCTCATATAGTTACATGTTTTCATTCAATGTGTAATTTCAAAGTGCCTACTATGTGGTGTTCATCCTGACCACTCATTAGAAGTGCACATATGTTAACATGAATCAAGTTGCTCAAGGCTGAAATTAATTTCCATTAATTTTTTCCTTTTTGTCACTTTGAGATCTAGGTATATTTCATAAAATAATCAGTATGCTGTAAATTTCCACTTAGTTCATTAAAATATTGTTGGGTATTTGGAATTAGGGGAAGAAGTGGATATTTCACAAATTTTTGGAGAGCTCAGCAACATTTTTTCCCCTCAGAAGAAAGGAAGTCACATTTTGCCAAGTATAAACACACATAAAAATTTAACTTAAAACCCAGAGCCCACAAGCCTCAGTGGTTGCCAAAATGAGAAAAATGAGTTTCTTGTCCAAAGGTAAAACTGACAGTCTAGGGCTGGGTGATTTGTAAACGATCTCTTTTAAGCTTAAGCAACAGATCCTTTGCCTCTTTGTCATTGATTTACTGATTCCAAGTCATCAATAGCATTAATCTGCACCTGTCTGGGGACCTATTACAAATGACTTTGAAGATAGTGTGAAGCAAGAGTTTATTATGAGACACCAGTGTTATTACCAGGGAGACCTTAGTGGCTGTGTTCTTTGGCAGGATTCTATTTGTGACCCCCTGTAAGGCTCCAATTTGCCCTTTCCAGATCAGAGTAGCTTGTTTTTCTGGGTGGGGCCTGAGCCCCCTTGGTCTGCTTCTACTAATGCTTGGTTCTTTACAGAGTTCTGTGTGAGCTAATAAAAGCCAAATTTGCTGATGAGTAAAAAGGAAAAGTATGTTATGGGTTAAAATAATATAAGAGTCTATTTTTTCCGCTGTGTTGTGATCCATAGAAATCACCCTGAGCCTTTCCCTTTCTTCTCTGCCTGGGAAGCCAATTGCTTTGATTGCAGTGATATGAGCTAGCTAAAATGACTTGCCCTTGCTTGTGAGGCAAATGGAACATGCTAATAGAACTTATCGCATTACCCGATGCAAAAGTGCCATAGCTCATTACTTTAAGATAAAAGGATATCATTGCAGACGGCAAGCAGAATTGACTTTCTGAGGCCCGACTTGATGATGATTTAATCAACTGCTCTCTTTCACTTCTCATCTCTGCGCCTGTCGGTTTCACAGGTGCCGTTAAATGAGACACTCAGAAAGTGAGCGGAGGGAAAGAAATTGCTGTCATTACTTTTCAAGAAAGGAGGTATGCAAATTTTCGACAGAAAGATTGCGTTCATAATGGGCCTGGTAAAATACAAGGATCATGCTTGACAGGTGAGGGCAAGCCATTTGTATGTCCTTAAAGCGGAGCAACCGTCCTCGTTTAGAAATGTGCTCAGTAAGAGAAACTACAAATGAGAGGCCTGGCAGGGGCAGGAGAGAGGTGGAGAGGAATTGCACTGGGTTGGTCCAAGCTGATCCAAGCTGGGGGGACGGGGAGGAGGTGTTTAACGTCTTAAGGAAGCCAAAGTCAAATGAACACGTAACAAAGCCTGGTAGCTCTGAACCAAACAACAAGAAGGCCTTGAAAAGCTCACATTATTCTATGTAATGGTGGATTCAGTTTGCCTGGGTTCAAGTCCTGACAGTACTCATGTAATCTGTAGACTTTCTAGCAAGTATCTTAACCTTTCTGTGCTTCTGTTTCCTTATCTATGAAATGGGACTGTTGACAATATTTACCTCCTAGAGTTGTCTACAACACTCACAGAGGTAACATATAATAATAATACTAAAATATAAAAGGGTGAAAATATGATGCATACATGCACAATTAGCATTAAGGAATTTATAACTGTGCCTCACAGTCACATTGGAGGTAGGCAATACATGTTAGGAATCATTTGCTCATTCATTCTTCAGTCAGATTATCTCTCTTTTTTTAATGCTGTCTTATAGATGTTTTTTTTAAATCAAATGTTATTGGTTTGCCATTGTTTTAAATAATTATATAATTTGGGGCGTACAACTTCATATTCAACACATGCACAAACTTCATTCTGTCTCCACCAGAACACCAGTGCCACTATATTATCATGTTACCTTTCATTCTCTTCTCCCCTCCCCTAATAACCACTACATTTTGCACAGGAAACAGTTTTCTTATTTTTAAAAAGTATGTGTGCCAGGTGTTGGAAATATAACTGGTTCTAGTTTAGATAGAATACAATTCCTTACTGACTTTACACCTGGCAGAGGGTGAGCTCCTCAGAGAGAGCAGAGTGGTTACCCCTGGGCCTAGTGCTGTCTTAAGGACCCTAAAAGACACTCAATGACAGTTTGATGATTTATGGGATCCTCCTCCCTCTTTTCTCCATGTATCACATAGCTGATACTGTATATGAACTCCTGCTCTTAGAGGAATCTCCTTTCACTTGAAGTAGGAAATGTCTGTCTGTAGTTGGGAACCTCAAGTGGTCACGTGTACCACAGCCAAGGCAAGGAATGGTGCAGCCAGCAGGAAAAGACAGTGTGGTTTGAATCACCTTCAGAATGGCAGAATGAATCTAAATAGATTAAATGATCAGGGTAGAATGAGCAGAGGTGTTTTTTCATCCACTTTGCCTTCAATAGGTAATTGTTCTATTTTCTCCAACACTCAGAGTAAAAGCATCTTTCTTAAAATGGCTGTAACTCTGAGTTCTTTTTCCCTAGGTAATGAAGCTGCTGCAAACTGTTCTTCCTCTTAAGGCTGAAGGTTGTGATGCACTGCATGTAGTGCCTGCTTTCCATGCTAAGTGACACCTACATGATTCAACCCTTTGTCAAAGGGACAATGTCCCCCTCAGGCAAGAGGGCTATTCAGGCAAGAGGGCTATTTTAAGGGAGACCCACCAGCAAAGCAGCTCTGGGTGGTTAGCTGTGGGAAAGCTTGCTTTATTTTTATTTTTTTTTTATTTTAAAATTTATTTATTCATATAGAACTGGGGTACAGGCCAGAGATGCGGAGGGTGAGAGGATTCACCAGAGACAGAGAGGGGAGCAGAACAGGCAGATCGATGAAATACACTGCTGAAGGGAGCAGCGGGTGGGTCAGGAGAGGTCTGCTTCGCCATGTGGATCACCTTTGGGGCAGGTGGGAATTGAACTCACACTTCTTAGTGCAGTGCTTTAACCCACAGCGCCACCAGGGAGGGTCTTTTTTTTTTTTTTTTTTTTTTTTTTTAATTATCTGGCATAAAATGCCAGGCCAAGGCTATGTCATTAAGAAAGGAAGTTCGGACAAGAGCCCAAAGAGAGTAATGTTATACCTGGCATTTGAGATGAGAAGTTAATGCCTCCAGTGGAGGCAATACTGGAACCCAGTTGTATCCTACAGTCTTTATGTTCCCAACTATCTCTCACAAACTCTCTTTCATGCACTATAAAAAGGACCTACTTGAAGAATATCTTCCTGATTGATTGCTTGGCAGTGGGGAAAACAGAGGACAAGAAAAGTTGCAATGGTTATAACAAATAGTGAATGCAACCAGTCACACTTCTTCTCTAAACCAGACTGCTCTACCTTAAGAGGACAAGGACTGGGCCTTTCCTGGTGGCACAGTGGGTTAAAGCACAGCACTGAGAGTTCTATCCCTGCCCTGGAGGTGACCCACATGGCGTGGCAGACCTTTTCTGATCTGCCTGTTGTTCCCCTCAGTAGAGTACTTTATCAGTCGGCCTGTTCTGCTCCTCACTCTGTCTCTGGTGAATTCTCTCACCACCTCTACACCTCTGGCCTGTACCCCAGCTCTGTCTGCATAAATACATAAATATTAAAAAAAAAAAAGAGGATGAGGACCTACTGTAGTACTGTGCACACAGGAATTGCTCATTAAATATGAGGCTGACCTAGTTCAAATTCTGACCCACCCATTTAGCAGCCTTGCAGTCTTGAGAAAGGTATTTAAGATTGTGGAGACCAGTAATTTTTTTTTTTTATTAACTTGTAATGAAGATGATCCATATACCACAGATACTTGGGAAAATTAAATGAGCTCAAGCATATCAAAGCATCTAGAAAGAAATATGAATAGATTTTTCTCCCCTAGTTCTTTCATGAAAGATATGTTACATCACACACAGAAATGAGATAAATTAATAGTTACTTAAATGTTTGGTTAAATTTTTGTATCATTTTATTGCCAGAGGCAAAATCATATTCCACGATAATTTCTTCTTGGTAGATGTTTGAAAACTTGCTACTATGCTGCATAAAAAGCAGAAATATAACCCAGGGCCCTCTCTGGTGGCGCAGTGGATTAAAGCACAACACTAAGAAGTGAAAGCCACTTCAGCATGAATTTGATCCCCACTTGTGTGGTGATCCACATGGTATGGCAGACCTCTCCTGGCCTGCCCACTGCTCCCCTAAGCAGTGTACTTCAACGATCTGCCTGTTCTGCTCCCCACTCTGTTTCTGGTGAATCCTCTCACCGCCCCTGTACCTCTGGCCTGTACCCCAGTTCTGTTTGCATACATAAATAAAACTTTAAATAAAAAAAGAACTACAACTCAAACAAATAAACAAACAAACAAAGCAGAACTTATTCCCCTCCAAAGAAGAGAACAACAGGAATGTCCTGGTAACCTACAGTTTTATTATACTGATAAAATACCAAAAAAGTATGATGTTATAGAATTCAGTGTTGTGAACCTTCCATTAAGGTTCTTGACCCAATTTTTTGAGGGGTGGCTATAAAGTGAGGACTTACTCTCTACTCAGACACTTTTTAGGAACTTACATATAGGGGTCATAGATAAAAGATTTAGAGACTAAGCTAATAGGTTATGCATAGTACACTGAAGATGTTATGGACTTTAATATTAAGATGTTCACTCAGGTTGAATATTACAAAATAAATAGTCAGACAGAATGTCTACCAAATACATTAAGTGATCTCTGGACAAATAGGAAAACCAGTCATTCTGGAATTTGTCCAGAGATTCTGACCGATTAGAATTGGAATCAGAATTGGAAGCTACTTGGATCATCCTTTGTAGAGTTTATTTGCATACAAGGAATACTTAAGGACTGAGCAACAAGCAAAAGAGTAACCTTGGGAAAAGATTACACTTCTTAGAGTGATAATTTTGGTAACTACAAAGATGAGGATTAGTTGAAAAAATATGACTGATGTGCTTGGCACTTAGTATGTACTCAACTATCCAAACAGACTATTTTTTATGCCACTGGAACACAGAGAAATGCCTATTCCCCTTTTCATATATGTGAAAACTTCTTCAGCTGCTAGTTTAGTCAGTTTTTCACAATATATATTTGTACCTTAGATCTTGCTCTTCCTACTCCTAGACCCTAGTAAGTACTCAAACAAATGTATGTGAAAAAATAATGAACTTGTAAATTACATTAGCAAAATATTGGATGAAAGCTGTCATGAAAAACGTTTAATTGAGGAGATCAAGAAATATAATAGTGGCTGGTAGAGGGATGTTAATGTGTTTGAAAGTAATGGTTATTCATATATATCTACTAGAAAGGCGTGGAGATAATATCAAGCTCAAAGTATACCCTAAGAAAATAACACCACGCACTTGAAGAAGTCTTATTTTAAGGTTACTCAAATTTTAAGAAAATCAAGAAACTAAAAATTTTAAAATACTTCTTTTTTACATTTGGCTCGTTGCAAGGCAATTAAAGCAAGTGGGCCTGAGTAGGGAAATGGAAAGAAAATGATGCTTTTATGTTGCTAAGACATGCTGACCATGTTGTTGACTTTCCACCTATCAGATTTTTTGTTTTGTCTTTAAAATAGAAGGTGATAAAAAAAAAGGTGTCTAAAAATAGAAATATGGCTCAAGACCACCTGATTGATACATGTTGGAAGGTGGTCAATAAAATCCAGTGACTGCCATTCTGTAGGATCCAAAGACTGATTCTTCATGCTTCTTTTCTTTGTAAGATACCTCCCTTAAACTGTGCTTCATAGGCTTCACCATATTCATAACTTGGATTTTAATTTACAACTAACAACAGTCTTTATTTTAGGATAGTTTGAAAGCCTAGTCTTCCATATTATAAACAAGGGAGGGTAGGGTTACTATAAATTGTCTGCAAGAAAATACAAATTGCCAAGATAAAAACACCCACTGGTCTGCCAGTCTCAAGTTTCCTGTTTTGACATACTATATGCAGTAATTTGGTATCCACAATCTCTTATTAGAAAATGAATGTGCTATTTCTCTGAATGCTGCAATTACAATAATTGAATTTAAAATGGGGATTGAGTTTCTCTATTTGGAGGAAAAGAATAATTGTGTATTTCTGATTAAAATCAAGGGGACTGAAAAGAGGTTGTACAAATTCCAGCTTCAATCTCCCCCAGTGACTCCTCGTCAGGCCTGAGAAAAGAAATATTTAAACTTGGAGAAATGGACGAGCATCTCAGCAGCAAGCATGTCTTTGGCCTCATTTGCTTTGTTTCTCAGTCTTCAGTCACAACACTCCATGACAGAGGTAATCAGAATACCGTGGCATTGTTACATTTTAAATGGCAGCCATGCTGGAGTTCCCTACTGTGTCAAAAATTAAGAGTTAAAAATGCAAGGAAAACAAACATCTCTTTGTGTTGAAAATGTCTGTCCCCTTTTAGACTGCCAACATTTTAGAGCAGTTTGTGTTTTTTCATTCTAAGACGTCTCCAGGTGGAGGAAATGTCATGGGAGCCAGGTGGCCAGAGAGGGGAGTTGTTCTTACTACCTAGTGGGCTCAGTCCCTTTAGGTTTTAACAAACAGTTCTATAAAGAGTCACATTTATGGGTCAGGGGTTTAAAAGCAAAAGGATGTGAAGGATTTTCCTTTTCATATGACTTAATTTTACTTTTGATGATATTATTCAGTCTTCTGAAGCCTCCATTTTATGGAAATATCTTTTGGTCAAGAAAGAGAATGTGTTTCTAGCACAAAGCAAGCTCTCTTCATATTGCTTACTATTTCTTTAATGTATATATTTAATGGTTCCATTGAGATATAGTTGACATGAAAACACTGTCCACATTTAAAATATGACAGATTTTCACATATGTATATACCAATGAAACAATCAAAAGAGAGTTAACAACACATCCATCTCCTTCAGGCTTCCTGTTCTCCTAATAATCCTTCCCCGCTCTCCCTATTCCCCCTCTACACAGCCTACACCCCTCTGTCCAACCACCGATCTGCTTTCTGTCACTATGGATTAGTTTGTATATTTTCTAGAGTTGTATATTAATGGGATAATACAGTGTGTGCTCTTTTTGTCTGGTTTCTATCATTTATTGCTTGCTATATGGATGACTAATTAAAAGGGGGCCTCCTAGCTCTGAAGTGGAAGGCAGCCCTCAGAGGTTGCATC